>NC_041357.1:1320000-1620000 GCF_900634415.1 Cottoperca gobio
GTACTAGTAGTAGTAGTAGTAGTAGTAGTAGTAGTAGTAGTAGTAGTGGTAGAAATAGTGGTAGTAGTGGTCGTGGAAGTAGTGATAGTAATAGTAGTAGTAGTAGTAGCAGTAGTAGTAATAGTAGTAGTAATAATAGTAGTAATTATTAGTATTATTAATAGTAGTAGTGGTAGTAGTAGTGCTAGTAGTAGTAGTAGTATTAGTAGTGTCCAAACAGTAGTGGTAGTAGTAGTGGTAGTGGTAGTAATAGTAGTAGTAGTAGTAGTAGTAGTAGTATTAGTAGTAATGGTAGTAGTAGTAGTAGTAGTAGTAGTAGTAGTAGTAGTATTATTAGTAGTTTCCTAATAGTAGTGGTAGTAGTAGTGGTAGTAATACTAGTAGTAGTCCAAGTACTACTGCTTTTGGGTCCTCACCTTTATCACACCGTGACAAGTAGTAGTGGTAGTAATAGTAGTAGTGGTAGTAATAGTAATGGTGGTAGTGGTGGTAGTAGTAGTAGTGGAAGTATTAGTCGTGGTAGTAGTAGTAGTAGTAGTGTTTGTGGTACTAGTAGTAGTAGTAGTAGTAGTGTTAGTAGCAGTAGTAGTAGTAGTGTTAGTAGCAGTAGTAGTAGTAGTAGTAGTAGTATGATTCAGTATCAGAGTAACATTAATACTATTAACATTACCAATGCAGTAGTAGAAGGCTAGTCGCAGCAAAAGTAATAGTTGAAGACAGGGCTGTTCTTTAGTACGCACTGGTTTTGGACTTGTGCTTTGTTTGTCTCTGGTGTGACTTGTAATTCAAATTTGATTAACTATTGTGGGCCAGTAATCTACTTTTTATACCTTTGTTACCAATAGTTATCTAATAATTTGCCTGCATTGGCCGGAATGAGCTATTATCAAAGCTGTGTGTGCAGGAGAGCAGAGGATAAGCATTCGAAAGACACTATTATATTCGACTCGGACTCGATTAAGTTGGTCTTGACTACAACCCTGGCTGAAGTTGTAAGGGTTAATAGTACAAATAGCAGTTGTAGTGGTAGTATTAATAGAGGTAGTAGTAGTAGTAGTAGTAGTAGTAGGAAAAGTAACATTGGGATTATTTTTATTGTTGTAAAGTCAGAGCAGTGTGGCAGGAGTTCCAGCCTAAGTGAACCTTGGCTCATGCATATAGACTTATGTGTCTTATATTGATTGTCACATTGCATAATTATGTTACATAAAGTGCTACCAAATGTATTCTGTCAAATTGCACGTTTTTTATTTGTGGATAGGGTAAAGTCTACAGTTTGGTCTGAATCCAAGCAGAGCTGTGAGACTGGGTCACTCCACACTAAAACAACAGACTTCTTTCCGCTCTTATCACCTTCTGGCCTGTGCTTCCGCTCCTCGGCCTTCCAATTGCATCCAAGTTAAACTGTAATGGAGAGCAAACATTACAATTCACCCAAATGCAACCTGAGGCTCAGATTTCAAAAGCTTATCTTTTGTTTTTTTAATTTGTAAATTGATCCTCTCTTTGTTTTGGCACTTTGACATTGACTTTTCCCTAAAGTATCTTCACAGCTTCTGTCACTAGATGGCAGCCTATCAATGATCTTTTTTGAAACCAACTTTATTTCATTTTCTTTAACACAACACAGTCGATCCAAAAAGTTTTACAGAAAAGTTGAAAAAGAAAAGAGAAATATATTACAGGAAGAAGACAAAAGATGCTCAATACACACAAACAGACAGAAGAGGAAGAAGAGAGAGGAAGAAGGGAATAAGGCCAAAATAAGAAATAGCTCTCTCTACTTATCTATATAATTTATAGCTATATCAATATCTCTGCAGTATCGATGAAGCATCTCATACCAATAAATGACAATATACAGTATCTACTAGACTGGCTTAACAATGTACAACATACTACTACACTGCCATTGTATATACGTAGAGATAAAGTTCCTGGGTTTTAGTTTTACTTCCTTGCTTTGTGATTTTCATGTGTGAGTTTTAAAAGTGCTTTGAATAAAGCTTTTTATAAGCTGCTCAATGCTCACAGGCAAAGCCATGACAAAGTGTTAGGAAAATGATGGACAAGCTCAACCGACCGAAAATCTCTGAATATATCTATACACAGTACGAACAGGCCAAAAGCAATACACCCTAACGTACTGTTAGTGAGACAATCTTTCAATACCAAATTGCTGTCATGTACAGCATGTTTGCAACATGTTAACTTTCCAAGAACAAAAGGAAAACTGGTTTTATAGTAAGCTTGGTTACAATGCATTTTTAAATAAGCCAATGAGTATAGAGGGTAAAGATAAGAGTTTTCCAGGCCATTAAAGGAATAACTTATTTTCAACTGATCACGCTACTTGCAGACACTGTACAATGGTTTCTTATTAAGATGGACACATGATAAGATGTGTTTACTTGCTTACAAGCTCTGCAGATGACATTCAAGAATAATGGCTGCATTGTATTGTTGACGCTGTTTCACTTGGAGCTGACCATGGATGTATAAAGAGAGCAGAGCTGACCTGAGATGTTTGTTGACTGAAGGAAACTTTAGGACTTAGCAAGATGATGTCAGGCCACAAAACGTTTGTGTGCAAGCAACCAACCTGTGGATGTGCACATGGTGAAGGTCCCAGGGTGCAGGACAAGCAGTCACACATAAATGTCCTGTTTACTGTCACAGAAGAAATTTGAGAGAAGCGGTTGTTATTGTTAGACATGTTGCTCTCGGCAGAATTTATCGACATAATGAATTCACATGTAATTTTAGTATCTGTTAATTTATCTGCCACCCCAACACGTAAACAACCTGAACGCATTTAATGGGCTGTTCAAACGGAAGAATATCATAACTCCCTAAAAAATCAATGATGTCATATTTTCTTCAGGAACATTTTTAGTACTCAACAATAATTTATTAGCAGCAGCTCTTTAAGCTCATACAAACACTTTTTTAATGCACTTCCTGTTATCAGTTTGAGCAACAGAGTTGGAGAGTATGCTGATCCTAATAGAACTTAACCAGTGACCATATCTAAACACATCAACAGCATGTAAAACCCAATACAGGGAAACACATTACAATAACATCGAACGGGAGCTTCTTTCAGTTACACTTTTAAAGTAGGAGCTGGACATTTCCTTTACACATAAACTAGAGACCATCTTGTGATGGGATCAGAGCAGCCGCAATGGGCGTTAAGTGGGGGGCCAATGGCCCCTTCCCCACTTCCTACTCCCTACTTCCAGTGCCCTTAATGGGACCACACCTGTCTTTAACTCAGCCTCCATTTTGACCTCAATTACACACCTGTAAAGTATAGTGACTTCCTCTGGCACGGTTGTGACGCTATTGCTGTGACAAAATCTGTTCACAGACAGACAGGCAGGCAGGCAGGCAGGCAGACAGGCAGACAGACAAACAGACAGACAGACAGGCAGGCAAACAGGCAGAGAGGCAGACAGACAGGCAGACAGACAGGCAGACAGGCAGGAAGACAGGCAGACAGACAGGCATACATGCATACAGATAGGCAGACAGACAGGCAGGCAGGCAGACAGGCAGGCAGACAGACATGCAGACAGGCAGACAGGCAGACAGACAGGCAGGCAGGCAGGCAGACAGGCAGGCAGACAGGCAGGCAGGCAAGCAGACAGACAGGTACGCAGACAGACAGACAGACATGCATACAAGCAGACAGACAGACAGACAGGCAGACAGGCAGGCAGGCAGACAGGCAGACAGACATGCAGGCACCTCTTGTGTGGTTGTTACTGCTACAGTTGTGCTCCAGGAGCACAATACATGCACTTTAACATTACATGCTAGCCCCCCGCTAACACTTTTGAGTTTATTCACAACTAATGCTTTTTAAAGGCATATAAAAGTTAGACTCCACTTTTAAAACATTTAACTAACATCATCGTGATTAATTTTGATGAAATTCAGTGGGCTGATACACCAAACTAACTATTTAACCGGAGAAATTAAGAAGCGCTTGCAGGACCTGCGTAACTAGTACGGCCCCCTGCTGGCCAGCACAATAGGTTGATCCAAGCTAGAATCATTAGCATTAATTTTTTATTCTTTTACAGTACAATAAATGTGAATACAAAAATGTGAAAGTATATAAATCAAAACAGAAATTGTATAAAAGAAACATTGAATAAAATTGTGATGCAACAAAACCACCGTAAGCATAACCAAGTGGACTACAATCACTTTTATTTCAAGCTGTATTATAAATATAGAAATTATATCAATCTAATCCATTTAAAAATAATCCTTGACCAGAATGGATACATTTCCAGTGTGGTAGTAATACTTTTCTCCAACAGAGCGCAGTAGTGATGCGCACAACATAGAGGGTGACTAACCCAGTGGTGTTGGGGTTTCCAAATGTCCTTAATAAGATTTGTGAAGAATAAACTAATGGGTAATTAAAAACTTAAATATTTAGTTTTTTTACTGCGTTTACGTCTGTTGTACACAAACGACTAATAAACAATGCACAGAATTGCAAGCGACAGATAGCTACATTTTGGTATACTTATACTTATATACTTATATAGCTTTCAGAACTTAGTGCTTTCAATACTTAGTGCTGTTGACACATTTAGTTTGGTACCAGAAGGTACTGAGGTTGGACCCAGCCCTATCCACACTTCACTTCACCTTGCACACAATTTAAAGGTATGCTTCAGTTTGTTATTTTGGTTCTTAGTCATAATTTCGTCTGATAGATTATTGTAGAATTTTATGAAAACTAGGAACATACATATGTATGTATTCCACGATGCTGTGTCAGTTTAGCGTTTGATAAAGTGTTAGGCTCAGTGGGACGCAGACTGTTGCAGCTGTGACCAGGAGCCCCATGAACACAAGAGTCCACGTCATTTCCTAAAGTCACACATCTACACGAAAGCAATTACACAGGAAATAAAAGTTCTTTAGAAGTATTTTCACTTTAAAGCTCAACATCTCGAGCATTTCAGAAAGATGAGAACTCCCCTTTCACACAGAGACAGACAGAAGAGGGATTGAATGATTGTTCAAAAGAGTTGATCTGACCCTCAGTCAGCTTTAAAAGTCATTAAAACCAGTGAATTCAGAACTTTGGCACACTCCGTCTGACTTTTATAGTAATACTACTCATTAAACACTATGTATTAATGTTGACTGTGCACTATTTTGACAGTTAATATAAGAAATGATTGTATTTTAATATTCTGCATGGAACAGAGAAAGAGACTGAATACATGTGTATGTAGATGCTTTTCACTTAAAGCCAAACAGTAGCTAATTTGTAGGATGAGTTGGGTCAAGGCTTGTTTCCATAGCAACTTAACTAAGGTGTATGAACGCTCTGCTGAGCTGACTGAATGATGTCACAATTTGAGTTGGATAATGTTTTATATATATAAGAGTCATTTTCTGTGTGTGTATGTCTGTGTCTGTGTGTGTGTGTGTGTGTGTGTCTGTGTGTGTCTGTGTGTGTGTGTGCGTGTGTGTGTGAGTGATGGACAGCTGTGCAGCAGCAGGTGTCCTGTCAGACAGACGGTGAGGAAATTTGAATGCTCCCAGTAAGCACCTGATTTGCCTCTGGACCAGCCAGCTATTTCAACAGCAGTTTGGCCTGGTGCTCTACTAAACACTGTCAGACAGCAGACAACACTGGAGGGCACATGTTGGATGTGTTACAGGTTATCTTTAAGTCCAGAACAATCAAAGGTCAATTTGAAAGATTTTAAATTAATTCAAATCTCTCCACACACACACACACACACACACACACACACACACACACACACACACACACACACACACACACACACACACACACACACACACGTAAATGGCTGTTGAATCCCTTCTCTCTGTTGGCGGAGACGTTGTTAACTTTTTCTCTTCACATGCTGCTCTGATTGAAAGACTCGGGTGTTACATCCTACAAGTTTGTGTTTGAGTTTGGTGCATAGTATGTGCGTGCCCTATGCAGCCTGAAGACAATAGGAAAGAGGATGCAGGAGTATGGGCTCTATCTTTAACCAGGCCAGCAGAAAGCTGTCATTCTGTCATTCTTTCAGGTTGTGACAAGGCCTGTTTTAGTCCAGGCTGCAGTTGAATGGAGGTACAGAAATATGTTGCGAAGCTATGTGGACACCTGTCCTGCTCTGGGCAAGGCCACAGTGCAACAGATACGCCATCAAAGTGCCAGGGAGCTATAGAGACTGGAAGAAATAAATAGAAACGCAAAGCATTACGTGAGATCTTAGCTGATGCTAGAATCTTGATGTTCACATGAATTCCTCTAAAGGTAGTTTCTTTTCATTATGAAATAATATTAGCAAGTTTTATTTTTGGTGATCACAAAATGATTATGGATCTCAACATAACACACACTGCCTTATAATCCTTTTTTATTTAATGCAAGATATATGTGATATATATCTAGAATGGCACTCGGAGAGCGCAGCGCTCCACCAAGGCCAATAGTGCATTCCCGTGCTACTCCATTGGACTATTTTGGAGTTGGGAAGTGGTTTACAACTTCGGTGTATTCCTGAGCTTTAAGTAATAACGTTGAAACAACAGCCACTCTACAAAGATGTGTTGTATTTCATTGCTCAGAGCCATCAACCCAACATTTACTTTCGTCTGCCATGTTTCTGCCTTATATGACGTCAACTCGGCAAACAAACAGACAGACAGACAAGCAGTAACGTCGGCGGCAGGTTATTAAGAAAAGACTAGGAGTCAACAGCGGCTCTGTGAGGCTCTAAGCTAAATGCTAACATCAACCTGCTTATGCTCACAGTGGCAGTGCTAAAATGCTAGGTCTGTTGTCAGACAGCTTCCTAGTACAAAGAGTTGTGTTAAGACTCGGTAAAGTTGAGGATCCAAATGCAGAACGCAAGAGAATGTTAACAAAACACAGTGGCTGGGGTCTCGAGGGACAGAGGGAGCAGAGGTGCTGGTGTCTCGGGGGGTAAAGGGAGCACAGGGGCTGGAATCTCGGGGGACAGAGGGAGCACAGGGGCTGGGGTCTCGAGGGACAGAGGGAGCACAGGGGCTGTGGTGTCGAGGGGCAGCTGAGGAACAGCTGGGGTCTGCAGTGGATGTCTGCAGAGATCCGACAGCGGGGACGTGGGTTTGCGAAGGACCGGCAGCAGGAACGGGGGTCTTCGGCGGTCCGGCAGCGGGAACTGGAGTCTGTCGCGAAACAGCAGCGGAAACAGGGGGCTGTCGCGGGCCGGTAGCAGAAACAGGGGGCTGTCGCGGCCCGGCAGCAGAAACAGGGGGCTGTGGCGGTCCGGCAGCAGGAACAGGGGTCTGCCACAGGGGGCTGCCATAGCCAGATCCGGAACTGAAGCAGGTACTGCTGGGCAGAGCCGCGGCTCGGAGGCAGGAACTGCTGGAATATGTTGCGGCCCAGCAGCATTAGCTGGGGTGTGAAACTTTATGTGCCACCATTTGAAGCTCTTGCTATGAAGCCTGGAAGTCCTCCGAAGACTGCGAGGTCCTCCCAGGGCCAGGCGAGTACCCAAAAATGGGTTAGGGACATCCTAACTGGGAGCTCTTGTCCACTCACCGTAATTACAAACAAGAGTATAAGGGGTCATAACTCTCATCGTTATAAAGATCATTGTCCCAGATGTTCGCTGGGTCCATCTCTTGGTCAGATCGTTCTGTTAAGACTCTGTAAAGTTGAGGACCCAAATGCAGAACGCAAGACAATGTTAACAAAAAGAGAGCTTTATTTAGCAAAGCTTACAATTCCAAAAATCGAGAAGAGAAAAAACTGAAAAAACACAAACCAGGTAAGACACGACATAGCATGGGGAAGCACAGGGAACCATGGGTGAAACACAAATGACGATCTGACAAGGCACACTGGGACAGACAGGGATATATACACACAGACACTAAACAAGGGAACAAGACACAGCTGGGGGAAAAATGCAAAAACACAAGGGCAGGGTGAATGGACACAGCAGAAACAAATTAACAATCACAGAGACCAGAACAACACAAGGACAGGAAGTAAAACACGACATGATACAAGGGGAGTGAGCATTTCAAAATAAAACAGGAAATGCAAATCGAGAGTTGTGACAAGTTGCTCCTAGTGACCCTTATAGTTGACACTAGATCCTGGTAAAGATACAAAGTTATTCTCAGAGCATCTTAGCCCCAAAGTGGTGGACTGGCTGACCTACATTGCCATCCCCAGAGCCATGCTCAGCAGAGCCTGAGATACCCTGACTTTTGGTCCCAAGAATGAGTCAAGCTTAGAAGATTCAGGATCCAACATTTCCCATAACTTCAACTCAACAGCGTCTTTCATTATTCTTAATGTCTTCATGTTTTAAAGTTTCAAGCCTAAGGTTTAAAAGCTCTTTCAGAGGCTGCACCTCTCCCTTGAATGGAAATATTTGACATGTTTGGTGCCTATTTCTTCACACATTTCCAAGAAAATCCTAACAAATTGGGTGTCTTTGTAAACTTTGGGATTTTAGCTACAATATAAAAACATCATAAGTTTGTGGTTTGATTGCACAGTGTGAATTTCAAAAGATTCAAAAGCTTTATTGTCATATGCACAAAAGCTACAACGTGGTTGTTGGCAATGGAAATCTTAAGTCCCTCCGACAATGCAACATACAGTATACTTAAGACAAAAAATAAATAAAATAATGCAAGAGACTTAACGGTGCAAGTAGAATGCAGGAATAAGTAGAATATATACGTATAAAATATAATAATATACAACAGAATGTAAAATCTTAAATACTGTACAGTGGAATACAGTGCACTGTAATAATATATAAATATGTGGATATGTGGAGTAAACAGTGGTGTGTGTACTATAAACACATGTAAATAGTGACACTTCACAGAGCTCAGGAGTTCAACAGTCTCATGGCCTGTGGGATAAAACTGTCCCTGAGTCTGCTGGTACCGTCTGCCAGACGTTGCTGGAGGGATGGGGGTCTTTGATGATCCTGTGTGTCTTCTTCCTGCACCGCTGGGTGTAGAGCTCCTCCATGGATGACAGCTCCGTCCTGGTGATGTGCTGAGCAGTGTTCACCTTCTGTAGACTCTTACTGTTGAGGGCGGTGCAGCTGCCATACCAGGCCGTGATGCAGCCAGTCAGGAGACTCTGGATGGTGCACCTGTAGAAGTTGTCTCTCTGCCTATGTGACGGTGTTTGTGTGATGAGTCCAGGTCAGGTCCTCACTGATGTGAACCCAGAGGAACCTGAAGCTGCTGACTCTCTCCACCGTAGTCCTGTTGATGGTTGATGTCCCCCTCTCTGTTGCTTCCTGTAATCCACAATCAGCTCCTTAGTTTTGCTGACGTTGAGATGGAGGTTGTTGTCCTGGCACCAAATTGTCAGGGCTCAGACCTCCTCTCTCTCTACGCGTCTTGTCTTAGTCGGTGATCAGGACGATGGTGGTCGTGTCATCAGAAAACTTGATGATGGTGTTGGAGTTGTATGTGGCCACGCAGTCGTGTGTGAACAGGGAGTAGAGGAGAGGGCTGACCACGCAGCCCTGAGGGACTCCGGTGTTGGCGGTCAGGATGGAGGAGGTGATGTTGGCCACCCATACTGCCTGGGGTCTGCCCGTCAGGAAGTTCAGGATCCAGTCACAGAGAGCTGGTGAGCCCGAGGTCCCTGAGACACCATGACGATCTTAGAGGGGCACAGTGGTGTTGAATCCTGAACTGTATCCTGAACTGTAGTCAATTCAAATATTCTCACATATGTGTTCCACTGATCCAGGTGGGGGAGGGCAGTGTGAGGGGTGAGGGCGATGGCGTCGTCAGTGGACCTGTTTGCAGAGGCTCCAGTGAGGCAGGAAGGGAGGAGGTTATGTAGGTGTTAACTAACTGCTCAAAGCACTTTGTAGCGACTGATCAGTGGGTCAGTGGGTCAGATGGACCTCAGGTCAATACTGTTGACCACCACACGAGCACTATACTAAGATGTATACAGATTAAAGGTGAGGACGGAGAGTCTCAGTCAAAGCTGTGCAGTATGTGTCTGGATTAGCAGCAGTCGCATGCTGGAGGATGTTGTGGCTGTACGTGTACGTGCATATGTGTAACCCCAATCCCACCACAAACATTCTGCTGATTGTTGGGATATAAAAATTTAGCTTGTTAAACTCTCTTGATTACTTACAGATTGTGTTGCTTTATGTTATTTATAAATGACATTATACCATGAATACACTCGGTGTCACACATACATATTTTTTTATTGAAAAAGTACTGAATCATAAAAGACAATGTTATTACAAAAATACAGATAACAACACTCCTTACATTTACAGAATCATGATTTTATTGTCAACTTGCCTTAAGTTAGACTTTAGCCATGTGCACAGCACATACAGTGTGACATTTTATTAGGCCCTGTATAAAACTACAGGACAACTGATAAAAGTAGTTGATACAAAATTGTCATAAGACCACAGGACTTATAGATAGTACAGTATCATATCATCACTCACAAAATAAAATCCTTTCACTGAACGCAGGTATCCAGGCCGCAGACTTAGAGAGAAATGTCAACGGTTTACGGTTCATAGATGTGTCAGAAGCAGTTTAGCAATGCAATCCAGTCCTGTAACTAGAGGCTAACTTAATTTTTTACTGTTTGTTTCTCAGTCTTTTCCTTCCATGTCTTATTCTGATTCCCGAATAAAATAAAGTCATTTAAATAACTTCACAGCAACATTAGAACAAATGTTTATGTTACTCTGGATACTCCACCATCCTATTAGTGTTGTGGACTCTTTCTTCAATACAAAGAAGTTGTTCTTTGGATTATCAGGGACACTGTTTTTATTTTTTTCAAGAAGGAGGTACATGGGCATATTAAAACAACATCTGCAGGATACCACTGGTTAGGTGATCAAATATGTTTTTATTTTGTAATTTTTTTGAATTGACCCTTTAACAGTGATTTAGGAGGACATTTGAGGATTTGGGGTGCTGCTGGGTTTGTCTCTGTGATCAGTGTACAGCAGCCTTTTCTGATCAGCGGTCACTGTCACCCTGCATGTGAATGGGAAACATTTTGCCACAGCCATCACATTCGACTGACTTTAAGAACTCCATTAGTCTTACTTGGACTATAGCTGAATTATCAAATGAGCAGCCGGAGTAGAGGACTGGCCCTGGTTCAGTGACTGAGGGCAGAACGGTATTCTACTGTAAACATGATGCCGGCCATGCAAAGCAGTGTTACCGGAGAACACTGAGCACATGCAGCTGTGAGCAGCAGACAGACTCAGCAGTAGAGCTGCATGCATTACTGCTGCAGCTGAGATGTTGGAGAGGAGATTTAACAAGAGATATCACAGGGCCAGCAGGCAGTGCCTTTTAACTTATTCTGACAAGTTGACATGTATCTGATAGTAGTAAGCCTGCTTAGCTTGGATCAGTCTCCACAGCAATGCTGGTTTGCAGTGTTCACAGCCTAAAGCCACTACAGTGACAGTTTGCATGATGTTTGCTTGAGCTATTTGTAACTTAATACCCAGTGTGTGCGTCCAGTGTGGCTGACCTCTGTGTTAATGCATCATCACTTCTACTGAAGGCACTCTCACTCACCAGTACTATCCCAAACAGGAGTTGGGCTGGTTACAATATATGCTATCGATTGAGGAATGTTGAACTTGAGATTTCAAACCTCATGGATAAAAGACTGAATAAGAAAACAGGAGAGCAAAGAAAAAAACAGAAAACAGGTCTAATGTCAGCAGTCCTTTTTTCTGATCTAGGTTACTGGTGATTGGTGGATTTATTCATCAATTGCACCAAAGCGAGCCAATCAAATGCAACTCACACCTTTAGACAGCAACTTCCACCCAGCTCTGTTGATTTAAAAATGCCCTCCCCCCGAAAGGAATACCAGCACCTTTAGTTACTAGGAGGTTATATTTACAAAATATATAAAGAAAAAATATAGGGTTACTGGCCCTAGCATATAGTACAGTCCAACAGCTGTCTGTAAATATTTCTCCAATGATTATCCTTTCTAAAAGTAAATCACAGGGTAAAGATAGCCGGAACGTGACAAGGCGCAACTAGGACAACATGGCCACCAGAGCTGGGCTGCTGTCAAGTGCAGAGGCTCACAGAGAGACAGAAAGTAAAGCTTGAAAAGGGGTGTTGGTTTAGTAAAAAAGAGGATACACAAGAGGGAATTGGAAACTGGTCCTACCGGAACTGCGGCACAGTGTGTATCCTCAACAAAATGTATTTGTGAGCTTATTTTAACCTGAGTGTGTTGTTGTTCATCACTGCACAAGGAAATGACTGGAGAGGAAATGCACTTAGTAAATGACACTGATGTATAGCCTGAGAAACTCCTTTAAAATTGACTGAATATTTTGCTATACTAAGATACTAAGATCATTAAAGGAATAGTTTTTGATAAACATGCTTATTTGCTTTTTTGCATCTTACTTACAAGACTGCAGGACAAGACTTGCTTGACACTTTTTGTAAGGATTAAACAAATGAGATATAACATGTTAGTTAGAGTTAGGGTTAGTAGTTTAGAGAGGCTGGTAGGTGGATTGTGTTACCTTTGGACAAGAGCCAGGCCAGGCTGCTGGCTGTAGCTTCATTTTTACTGTTAAGACCTGAGAGAGACTTATTCTCAGAAAGAAAGCTAATAATTCACAAACAGTGTTTTTGAATCCTAAAACATTTGAAGTGATTTTAGAGCAAGACTATGTAACCTTTGCAGAACAGCGACCACTGTGGCTAAAAAGGTTTTTTGGACTGAGTTTGGATGTTTTATTGCTTAGAAATTCAGTGTTTCATCTGTAAGAGTAAGACTGTTATATCTTCTTTAAAAAGGATCCATAGTATAATTTCAAGTAAAGTCAAAGATGACAAGGTGAACAACATTTTCTAGAATAGACACATTTTGGCACAACACGCCCAGCACAAAGACTTATTTCTTCAGGTCCAATAGCTACCTGATAATCTGACATAACTTCACATAAAGAACAATCCGATTCCACAGACAAGGCGACAGCTTCACTGTTGCATTTTAGCACTTTGACCTTGCATTTGTACTCCCAAATTCCCCACTTATATAATATCAAAGAGGATGCCGCTCCCTATCTGCAGTCTTATAGGTCTGACTGAGATTGACAGCAGAAAAGTTCAGAGTTCACCACCCCCTGTCGGAGCTATAAACAGACCAATGGAAGTTGTGGGGGTTCTTTGACTCTCTCTCTCTCTCTCTCTCTCTCTCTCTCTCTCTCTCTCTCTCTCTCTCTCTCTCTCTCTCTCTCTCTCTCTCTGGCAGTAAGATGATACTGTTTCAATTAGGCTCCAGTGCCACACAAAGGAGTTGGAGGATTTGGCAATCAGTGCCACTTCTGACACCAAAGACTCTTGCTCCTCATTTTTTTAGTATAAGACTCAAAAAGGTTGTGTTCTGTTGGAAATCATAAAAAAACATAGTATAGCCATAAACGTCCAAACGTCTCCACTGTTGCGTATTTTCCCATCAGTCCAAAGAAAACCAACATCTGAAGACAGGATTTCATTCAGTAGCAGCAAATATCTGATAAATTAGAAAATGAAAACATAAATAACGTGTTTACCATCTTTGATCCCCTCTTACTCCCTTCAGTGAAAAGACATCCCCTCCTAAAAAAATACAAAACTGTTGTTTAACATAAATAAATAAAAACTGAATATATACAAAGCAAAAGATCAAATATAATACACTTGCATAAAGCTTGGAGTAAAAGTGCATCATGGTTTGGAGTCCCCCCCCCTCCCTCTGTCTCCGTATTGAGGTGAAGTCTATTTATGAGGCCACTAGATTCTTGGCAAGAAATGTGTCACCGTCATGGCGGGTGACACTCGGTTTCCTCTTTTTGTTTTGCCGTTCTTACTCAGGCCGATGAACATCCTCGGGTAGGCCATCGACTCGTAGGAGTTGTAGTTGTTGGCGAGGAGCTTCTCTTTGAACTTACACTCGTTGTTGTAGTGGAACTGAAGGAGAAAAGATGGAGATATACGGATTATTTGAAAATTCTAATTGTTTGAAGTCAGAGACAAAACAAAGTAGCTGGGACATTTTTGTTCAGGGGGGGGTTCAAGTCTGTATTGTTCGTTGTGATTACTATCAAACAATTGCTTTATTTCTGACCACAACACTATTGTACAACAGCTGTTTCACTCAGAGGTTTCCACAAAAAACGAGATTGTCAAATACTGAATCTTGAGAGTGTGCTATTTTCTCTCAGTAAGTGGAATAAATTGCTTGTGAGCTGAGACTCATGAGGCTCTTTGCAATTGTATTTTCTTATTAACTCATCTTAGACTGTTGCTTTATTTGTGTATGGTGTTGTAATCTTCCATTAAAACTCAAGATATGGCTTAGCTTTGCTAGAAACATCCGTAGCATGTCACAGCAGTATCACAAGCTGTTACATTACATCCAAAAACCTGGCATTAACATGCGTCTTTGTTGATCCGATCACAAGTGGACAGCTCTAATATGACAGTTTGCCCCTGGCATTAACATGCATCTCTACTGACCCCATGTGATCGGATCTCACTCCCCCGCTCTATATGCAAATGTACACGTGCATCATTACTGTTTGCATATACAAAATACATATTTTAATTAAATTATTTTCGGTATGGTTGTGTTTGCTGTGTGTGTATATCTTTCAGTTGTTACTGTCACATAAAACATACATTATTACAGAAACGTGTGACAGAAAAGAGTGCTGCCTACAGTCTTTGCCTGGGTGCTGATGGCCGTACTTTCCTCCGCCCAAAGGCTGTATCAGTAAAGGGGCTAATAGGTTTGGATTTTCGGACACATTAGGTGAATATAAGTATAAGCTTTGTGTGTTTGACAACACAGAGCTCCAGAGAGCCGGGGATAAGAACAGGCGAGCGGGGGTCGGATCAGTGCAGAGCATCGGTACAAACACCCGACACATAACTGACAGCATGATGATAACATCCAAAACACAAGATTCAATTGGTGGTTTATGTTACATGAGAAATACTTTCAAAATACTGTAGTTTGAAAATACAGAAATGGGCAAAATACACAGCTACCTTTAGCTTAGAGTCATGGACAAAGCCAGCGGATGATTATTACTTCGGCCTACGCAGACGACGTCAGTTGTGTAGGCGGTCCTTCAATGTGTCCCAGGAAGCATTATGTACACACTACTAAAATAATGTGGCCACATGCGGCCCAGACCACCTCCCAATGTGGTCTGAGCGATCGGGTCTCAGTGCGTCCTCAATGTGTCTTGGGTGCCGTATAAACCTTTTACCGTTAGTGGGAAATATCTGCTATTTAGTCATTTAGTCTGACGTTATTTATAATTTGGGATATATATATATATTTTTTTAATTGTAACTAAAAGTCATCCCAGTTTACATCATTATTAAATACTATTTTTGATCAGGTGTCAGTCAAACACGTCCACATGACCTCTTCCTCTTAACAGGCCATATATTAGTAAGCACACATGAGTTTTGTCCATTGATAGCTAACAGTCACCGCTGGCAGTCACTGGGTATACATATTCAGTAACAACTGGTCTCTAGGGTGCATATTGATTAATTCTAATTGAATTACTAATTAATTTAGTAAATCTCTAAATGCACACTTATGTTATAGCAAGGCTGAGTTTAAGAAGAGGTGGTGCAACTGACTCCTGAACTGCACCTAGATTTTAGAATTTATTTTGCAGCGACTGACAGTTAACATGGACCACACCAAGATAATGTCCTCAGTATCTTTCTGTGAAAGACTCTGGAGGGACTATGGTGATCATCTTATATGTCAATTCCTGTATTTTAGACTTAATGACATCAAACAAATAAATAAGGTGTCAGTCAATCACAGTGTTGGTACACTCACAGATCCGTACAGCTTTCCCCGCTGGTTCATGGCCACAAAGAGTCTGCTGCGAAGGCCCAGCAGAGTCACTACTCCTCTCTCCACCGGAGAGATCTGCAGAAGACCTTCATGGAAAACAAACCACACTCACTGAAACATAGAACCAAACCTGCTGCTCCACACAGAGACTCTGACATTACTGTATGTGTCCCAGAAGATGAGCTGGATAGTCAGGAGCTCATCACAAAGCTAAATGAATGAATGCATCTCTGTGTTTCAAAAGTCACAAAAGACTAATATTTCCACTGAGGTTTGGTTCTTTACAACTGACCAAATGCAGCATTATTGTATTGTTTTGTAAATCTGTGGAGATAAATGGCATTAAATACAAAGCTTTATACTGATGCAGTTTCTCACTTGGCCTGGCCAAGCTAGTGAGTTACAGTGTGTGTGTGTGTGTATGTGTGTGTGTGTGTGTGTGTGTGTGTGTGTGTGTGTGTGTGTGTGTGTGTGTGTGTGTGTGTGTGTGTGTGTGTGTGTCTGTGTGTGTGTGTCTTTGTCCTTTGTTCCTGCTATCATTTTAAAATGCTTTACAGAGGCTTAAATTCCTCACAGAGATTTCCTGTAATGTATCTCCCTGAATTCTTATGCCTTGTCTCGAAATAGTACAGAGGCAGCACAAAAAGCCCAACATGCTTTAAGTTCTCCAGGGCAGCCTGTCAATTCCACAGCTTGCATTTTTTGTGTCCCCCCCAAAAGGACCATGCTTCACAAACAAGGGATGACAGGAATTACATTTGACATGATAGGTAAATCAAAATGTGTTATTCTTCATGTCTGCACATGTGAGTCAGTGAATGACTTTGTCTGGGCCACACTGCTGGGGTTAATCTGTGTTAACAGATGGGTCTATGCGCTGTGTCCTAACTTTAGGTGCTGGCTGGCCGCTGGCCTGGATCACAGCGAGCTCTGGTTACCAGAAGGCGGAAAGCACCAGCACATACATGCTCAGCAGCACTACAGAAGGTCTCCAGATGTTGGATCAATATCTGTAAACTGTTCACTGACTGACAGCATGACATGAGTGTTGATTGGATCAGGTGTCAGCAGCTGGAGAAAGTGACTAAAAAAATTCTTCAAATGTTATAAAACCAAATTTCTCAACTTTTACAGAAAACTTTGCTTCTATTGTTGTTATTTAAAACCAATGTATTTCCTACTGTAAGAAACTGTGAGTTACAATAAACGTGTTGAAAGTGAGGAAATAAATAAACAGCTGCTTATATCTAATTAGTAAATAATTGACTAAACTTACTGTGACGGTTTTCGTTGTGTACTCCCGTTATTCTACCATCCGGTAACACCTGAATATGAAAGCCGATCCCCACGTTGCAATAGAGGCGCCGCAACCTTTTAATGCCCAGCAGATAGTCGCCGTCCCGGTTGATCACGTCCCGCTTCTCCCCCGGGATCCGCGCCAGGGACCGGGAGTAGAGTGCCTCCCAGCGGTCCGCCGTGCCGTTCAAGCCGGGGGCGCATCCCGCCAGTCCGGTCACCAGGCCCAGGACCAGGACCGTTTGCAGGGCCGCCAGAGAGCCCATCCCGGGTCTGGCTCTGACAGAAGCCTCCCGGCGTTTGCCTTTCCAATGAAGCGAGAATAAGAAGAAGAAGCAGTGGCGCGGCAGAGAGGAGCGTGTGGAAGTTGCGCTCATTCCCAGACCGACAGGCGCACTGGCTTCAGCGCTGGAGCGACATTGATCTGCATGGACGCTGTGCAGCCATGCCTCTATATTTATACCTGCAGACACATTACATCACAGCTCCACACTTAGAATAAATCTACTAACTACATTTTTACAATCAGGCGCACCAAACAGAGCTGGAGGCTTTATTGAAATCAAATAATAGCTGCCTTATCTGAGAGAAAAGTCAGGAGTTTGTAGAAAATACATGAATAAAGGCGTTATTATGATAAAAAACTTCTTTGTGTGAGGCTTTCATTATCAGCAGCAGAATATCATTATTTATGTATGGGAGGATGTAAAATAGGAAACGGCCAAGTTAACAGACCGTGGTGTCGAGACAGGAGACAGTTCTATAAATGAACAATAACAGGAAAAAACACAGGTCCAATTCAACCAAATGAAAAAAGCGCTAACTTAAGACTGGTAGAAGGGAAATCATGTCCCGGGCCCTTATAGAAAACAATGGTAAGACTAAATAGAGAGTTTGCAGCATGATAAGTAGGCTGTCATTGTTGGCCAAAACTTTACCCAGTTCTGACGTTACAACTGAATCACTTCTGTGACCAAGTCTGTGAACTGTCATATGTGTTAATAGACCATGTATCTGTTTTGTATTAAAATAAATAAACCTTGTATGATGTGAAAATATACCTCCTGAAGAAAGTGTGCCATCAGAAACTCTTAAACTTTAGTCCTCACAAATGATTTTAGCCTGGTTGTGTTATGTGATTTATATTTTATTACAATGTTTTGTTTGTTTGTCTTATTATTGTATTTCATGTCTCTTTTGAGTACTGAAAGCCGACCCTATCTGTGTTATATTCAGGGATGTTATTGATGGCAAACCCAGGGAAACCCAGTGTGCTTGCCATTTCATGTGCAGCTACCACCTCTGGACTTGTGCAGGCCTAAATCAAAGTAAGTAGTATCAATTTATTGCAAACTTCGAATGCTTCTCTAAAATAATAGATTTTTGTTTAAATGATTTGTTGTTTGAATTATATTAACCAACTGGTGTCATGGCAGCATGTCTTTGATGCGTCATACTTGACAGTCATTCAGATGCACTGGTGCATTACTTTTGATGTCTATTGAAATAAACCAAACTAAATGGCTTACCCTCCCTTTATGTCACAATTTCATCACTGCTATTATCCCTGCTAAATATATGTTGAACACTACCATTTAGCCTGTCTGTTGAGTGTCTTATTATTTAACTTTATGTTCGAGCACTGAAGGTCTTCCCTCTCTGTCAGCCCAGAGACACAGTCCTTTGATCTCTGGGGTGGCTCGGCCCTGCTCCTCATTGACCACGCATGACATGTTTTCTCACGTTCACATTCGGCTGATCCTCAATGTACAACAACATTGTTTCATTGTGTGCTGCTTAAATAGCTCCATGAATGCAGTCAGATCTTAGAGACAATCCTGTGGTGTTGAGGCGCCTGGTTGAAAACTTCCAAGCCCCCAAAATGGCCGATATACCAGCCAACCAACAGAACCCAGTCTGGCAGTCTGGTGGACGGACCAAAATAATGCCAGTAGTCCATCAGAAATCCAGGATGGCTGACAAGGACCTGAACAAGGGCTATCATATAAAATCCATCAACCTCAAGGCCAACTTGTATACTCCAGAACACTTTATGGACCACATGATATCCAGAACCACATATGGACCACTGGATCTCCACGACACCTTATGAACCACTGGATCTCCAGGACACCTTATGGACCACAGGATCTCCAGGACACCTTATGGACCACTGGACCTCCAGGACTGCTTATGGGCCACTAGATCTTTGGGACCTCATGGGCTGATGGACTGTTAGACCTTCAGGACAACTGATGGATTGTGGGGCCTCTGCACCAGCGATGTAGCTGGATGGCTGAGAAAACCAGGCCACCAGTCAACAGTCATTTCACCACCAGTACAATTGATCCATCCTTAATCTCTGTAGCAGAGGATTACTGGACCTTCTGGGTAGCTGGTGGACCCTTGGACTTATCGGAGCCAGGTGGACTGGTTGATCATAGGATCTCTAGGATGACCCATGGAATCTGAGCTGGCTGTTTCAGAGTGTCCCTGGAATTGAAGACCTGAGGACGTTTGTAGCTGAGTAGACCAGCAAGTCTTGTGCTGTCGCTGTCCATGGTTCTGTAATCTCCTTTTATCACTTTAAAATATAGGTTGGTTGATATGTTTCTCTCCAGTCACTTTGGGATTTGTAAGTTATGTATGGCTTTATTTTTTGTTTATGTTGTACCGAAGCCATTGTGGTTTTAGGTTACATGTACGCAATGAATTATGCTGAGGGAAAGAGGTTTAAGATTTCACTGGGTGACAGCTGCAATTCAGATCCTAAAATGTCTCAACATTCAACGCAAGCATTCGTTCACCGACTTGTTTATTCAACTTGTCCAAAGCTATGCACTACATATTCTTGTAATTTGTAAATGCAGGACAATGACAATGCTTTTTGAATTTACTTTTGATCACAAAGCAATATCAGCGATTATAACTATGGGAAACCATACTTGTATTGAAGCAGAGCACGCTCTTCCTTTGTTTTTTTGTTTGTCCAAGCATTTTTTCAACCAAAAGTCAACATTTGAAGTTGAAAGAAACTCAAACTAAAGCATTTTTCCAACATTGAAAATATAGTGTCCATAGAGTGTATAGAAAGTGAGTTGGTCTTCTGAATGTTGAGTTCATGAAAAGTTAATTTCGTCATGATTGGGGCAGAATTCAATCCATTATTTATTTCCCTTATTCCTTTTTTTATGTGTGAAAAGGTGTCTTACCTGTTGGTGAATGTATATCCAGTGACATGTTCATATATATCCAAACAGAGGAGGAGTGATATTTCCTCTGATATTGTTGGCGAGTGCAGTTGGATGCCTTCCAGATAGACAGCTGTCACTGAACTGCTTCCAGACTGGATTCGCTAAGTGACTTGTACCAATAATAATAATAATAATAATAATAAATTGTATTTATAAAGCGCCTTTCAAAGCTAAAAGCAATCTCAAGGCGCTAAATGTGTCTACATTATGTAATTCCCGGTGGAAAATTTTACTGCTTGGCTTTTTATTGCCACAGAATTTACTATTTGTTATCCAGGCCTATGTGTACTTTTTAAAAGCAAAACAAAGTGGCCTTTTTCTAAATATTCAGATTACTGGGGTGAATATGACAACATTATTAGTGACTTTGTTCAACTATGGTTCAAGGTTATGGTTTAAGGTGATGTCCTTCGGCTGAGCGTTTGAAAATCTTTCATTCTGTTGGTAAAAAGATGAACATTTTGATGCTTGTTGAAACATCCCCTGAGTCATAAAGAGCAACATTTTATATCCTTTGCTTTTTTGTTACTATTCTATGCGAGTCTGAAGTGATTGGATATGTCATGTGTTTACTGGCTATGGGCTGCCTGCAGAGGGCATTGAGCAGCTCTGCCGGACTGAGACCGGTCGAATTAGATGCACATACACAGGAGGCAGCGGGCGCGGTGTCTGTAGGAGAGACAACCATCTGCCTCTAGAGGTCACTATTTACAAGTGAACCCTCCTGTACTGCAGTCACCCCCTCTGAGCTCAGGGACCAGTTAATCCTAATAATAACTAAATGAACAAACTGTGTCACATGTTTGTAGAAAGACTGCTTTGCTGGCTGAGAGTAAAAAAAAAAAGTCCCCTTCTGACACATTTGCAACATTCAGTACCAGCAGAGAGCGAGTGCAAATTCAATTCTATTTTTATACACATGTAACATGATGATGATAGCATAACACACATCCTTCAGTCATTTAGTCACAACCACATTAATGGTTTATTACTAATGCTTTTTACATCACTTATATCCCTTAAATAAGAATAATTTTAGGTTCAAAGGATGGTGAATCCTTTACATTTTTGGTAAATATGCATTTATAAATTAATATATACGTTTTGGCCCAGATCCTCTGTAGCCAGAAGATAAGTGTTCTGTCTAAAACCCCAACCTGACAACCTATAATGTGTAACTGATCTATAAAGCATAGATAAATAATTTTCTTATAAGGCCATTAGTTACAACTTTTAAACCTTTATAAAGGGTGTCTTATAAGAAAGGCTCTGAGATAGCTTTTTACATAAACAAGCATATTCCCATTAGTTCCCAGCTTACTGAAGCTGTGGGGAAAGGTTTCCTCTCTGGATGATGGGCTTACAGTGATTTAGCTAATATGTAATTCACATCAAAATGCTCTCTAATGAATCCTTATCCCTGCACCCCATCAGTCCAGCGGATATTACAGATGAATCTTGTTTTAATTGCCCGCCTGAAAAATCTTAGTAGGGCAAATCCTTCAGCAGGATGTCATGGATAGAAAGGGCACGTAGGAAGAGATTCAGAAGATAGATGTTGCTAAAGGAAACAGACATGCAGGGAGAGGGGCCACAAGAGGCCCTAACCTCTCTGAAAACCCGCATTCCTGTTGAGTAATATTAGAGTTTGGCATTCATAACAAGCCATAGCAAGGTGTTACACTTTGTATGACACAGTTTCTGCTTTCAGGAGGGCCTGCCTTGTTTATCCACTCTGCGGCTTTTGGTCGGTGTTTAAAAAAAAAGCCCAAAAGTCTCAGGCGGCATTGCTTCCCAGGCCCCCCTTGGGAGGAGCTATTGTCCGGGCCAGGAAGCCTCCCCAGCCCGCAGGTATAGAATGACAAGGCTTTATATGGAGCTACCTATAGATGGGAGCGAGGCAAGGCAAAACCCGAACATCCAAAAGAGCCCGAATGCTGCTTGTGACACATTTTGCATTGATGGTTGTCTTTGTAGTTTCTGTTTCACCGTGTTGCAGCAACAGGTGCAGCACTTTAACAAATGAGCTGCAGCGGGGAGAGAGCAATAATGTCAAATGTAGAGACAGAGAGACAGAAAGGGGGGGTACAACTCTAAATGCACAACCCCCCTAAGTTGTAATAAACCTAGCTAACCTAGTGTAACAGCCACACCTGTCTACAACAGCTCTACACAGGAGAACCATGGCACAGCAGCCTGCTCCCTATATAATGTGAAGATTACACTGGTCCCACAAGTCATTGTTAGACTATATGTGTGTTTTCTAAGAGGTTATGAAATAACCCTTAGGTTTGACCATTTACAATGTATACATTTACAAGTTATTGGCAATAGCATAGCCTTTATTTGACACTTAAATGAAATGTAAATCTGATCTTATCATTTGAAGCGGAAGTCTTGCTGTTTTGCACATTTTGTTCTAAACAAAATGTGCTATTGTGTGTTTGAGGCGGTGTTGCTTTCAAAGAGCTGCGGCTGAAAGAACAGAAGAAACAAAAACTGAAACTGAGACTTCGTCAACTAAAAAACGTTTTCCACATCTAAAACAAAATGCAACCTTAATTTTACTTACTGAAAAATAAAAACAGATTTCTGAGTTTAGGACTTGTTTCACCTTCACAGCATGATGTTTTGTGAATGCTGGTGTTGGCAGTTTGGTAGATTGTAAAATTGGGTTTAGTTTAAAAACATATTTTTTAGGTTTGGTTACTGTCTTGTACTGTATGTGATGTCAAAACATTGTTTTTCAGTATTTCAACATGGAAGCTCATAATTCCATTAAGATGTGGGGAAGTCCTTCTGAAAGATTATGACGTACACACACAGGTTGAGCTGTCCCATCGTGTCCATAGCTGATTTGTGAGCTGAAATAATCTCTCTATTAAAACACAATAACACTTATTTTAGAAAGAAGAGAAAATAAAACAATTCTAAATGTGAAGACAAACTTTAACTGTGAAAAGTTAGAACAAATCCACCAGTTGTTCCATCGGGTCAGTTTTTTTTATGTTGGAAAAGGTGATGAGTGAAAACTATGAAACAAACAGCAACATTGGTCAAATGCAGAAATAGTATGATCAATAACTTACAACACAGGGACAAAATAAATATTCATATCATTAGTAAAAATATACAAAGTACATCTTTCCGTTTACAGACAGTAGACTATCACATTGGAACAAAAAAATACAGCACACCCCGTCGCAGACTGAGTTTTCCATTGCCTCTTAATGTGAATCTGACAAAAAGTGCTTTGCTGATTAAAGTCCTCTCCTTAATATCCGTCATATTTGTTAGCACTTCAAATTAGCAAAATATTGTAAAATATACTGTTTGTCATTTCAGCTTTTGACAAATGAAAAGCTATAAAGTCACTGTACATGCATGGTGCATACTGTATTTACAATAATATAACCACTTTAAAAGGCTTTTTGCTCTGTATGATGGTAAAATGATTGCTTGCAAAAAAGTAGAACTTTTTACAAGTAAGATGGAAGTTTTCAACTATTTTAATACATTTGTTTACACAACAGTAGCATTGTGAAGAAGTCAGTCAGTAAGTAGGAGATTAAACACTGTGTGTGTGTGTGTGTGTGTGTGTGTGTGTGTGTGTGTGTGTGTGTGTGCGTGTGCGTGTGAGTCGAAGTCTCCCGAAAGTGTATTATTTTATATATGTGCCTCAACAGTCTGTCTTTCCTTCTTCTATGGATTTTGTTTCTCTGTGCATCAATAACAAAAACTTCTGTTAATCCAGAGGGCAGGCTCCGAACCGTTTGTCCTCCACTGCAGCTGCAGTATGTGCTGTGATCAAGAGTCCATGTTTGGATGAGTCAGAGGGTCAGCGCCCCCTCTGAGAGTCCACTCAGTCATCTGGCCGTCGGCTCCGGCCTTTCCTTGCACGATGTCGGCGTCTGCGGCGGTCCCCTCGGATGCCGTGGTGATGCGTGTGGTGGTGTGCGCTCTGACTGTCTCTCAGCCGTCTCACCATCTCATGGTCCTTGTTGCCCAGCACCCGTGGCAGGAAAAGCGAGGCTTTGTCTGTGCTTCGAGTTTTAAAGCCTCGCCGTGGTCGACCTTTGCCATTAATGGAAACGTACCACTGGCGCTTGGCACTGGCCCGCCGCCTGCTGCTGCTGCCCCCCCCTGGTGGCAGAGACTGTTCGGTGGAGTGGTGGCGGGACGCATAGGTGTTGTACCCCAACTCATGGATCCGCTCCACAAACTCACACTCTTTGTTGAACACTTCCTGGGTAGAGGAGAAAGAAGGAAGCAGTGAGCAACATTTGTCATGCGGCTTGCCGTATGTTTTTGATTCACAGGACAACCTCTCAAAGAAACTGTGAGTGTTTCATCTCTGTGTGTCTCCCACAACCCCCTGTGCCACTGCTATCAGACACCAAATCAGCCGTAAAATGATAGCCTACAATTTAAGCCGGATAAACATGTAATGCTACAGCAGGTAAACATTACAGCATGAAACCAAATCTTTGTGCTTTGTCATATTTGAGGCCTTTAACCTGCTGCCTCTGGGCCAAACAGGAGCTGTATGTTGAAGAGAAGGTGACATGTTAGATGATGAGATGACATCTTTACCCACCGAGGCAAACAGCCGTCCTTTATCATTCATGGCCAGATATCTGCCGGAGAAAAGCCCTTTGATGGCCACAACACCCACATCCACTGCTGTGATTTCCATGATGCCTGCAACACAGAGAAACATAAAACAGTTAGGCTTTATGACAAGGTATCTATATGCTGTACATTCATCATGATTCAAAATTATGCTCTGTAGATTTATTCATCAACCCACTGATACATCTTGGAAGGTGGAAATCAATTATAAAACGTGAAAAGCAAATTTTGCCAAAACAAACAAACAACAACTTTTGTCACATTAAAGAAATTAATCTCCGGTTGTGTTTGCCACCTCGTGCCCATTCAGTATGTTTATTGGCAGTGCTTGATTAGTCAATGGGATATTCAGCCCTGTACAAAGAGCTAATGGTCGCTGATGAGATAAATACATGTTCATACTTTTCCCGATACTTCTAATTAACACACACACACACACACACACACACACACACACACACACACACACACACACACACACACACACACACAGAACTCAGAACTCATCCCAGACGCGTTTCACTGAGTAACAGAGTGAAACTTAATCATATCAGAATTTATTAAAAATAGATTGACAAAAATAAATAAATAAAAACACGTAGAAAGTTTTAAATATTACACATTTTGCACATAGATTAAATGTACCTTAAAGTAATATTTCAAGTGTTTCATGTCGTTCCACAATTCTTTAAAAAAAAACACTCATTAAACAACTTCGTTTGTAATCAAAATAAATTGCACTAAGGCACTGATACAATATCTTATATGTGTGTGTAGTAGTTGTGCCAGTGTTGGTGCAGTTCTCTGTGCGTAAAACCGAGTTAATACTCACTAAACGGGTTGTTTTCCTCCAGTGATCCATCTATTTTCCCATTAGGATGGATTTGTAAATGATATTTAGTAGCGCAGTAGAGTTTTCTGCGTCTTGGCGCTCCTCCGAGGTGTTCATACACTCCTCCGCGACCCCCGGCGTCCCTCCGCTGCCGGGGGTCGCAAGCCTGGCCCGGGGCGCAGCGGGCCTGGGGACTAACGGGGTCCAACAGGCTCAGCAACACCATCAGATGTATCATCAGCATTGTGGCATGGCCGTGGAGCGACGATTGTGGCAAAAAATGGAGAACTCCTGCCCGGCAGTCTGGGTCCCATTAAAGTGTCGGGACCCCAACTCTCGTGAGCTCCAGCCTTACGCACATCCGAGCCCGAGAGACACCGCTGACAGCACCACCTCCCCCGTGGTGGGATCCACTCCTCGCCTCTGCTGCTGCTACTGGAAATCCCTCCTACGGGTCTGACTGAGAGCCTCTGCTCAGACTGAGCGCAGATATAAAAGAAGCTTGTGGCGACAATAGGCTGAACTCCGACCAATTGATACAAAGGAAAGGGGGAGGCAAAAGGTATCAGCCCTGTGTGAAGTGAAAGACTTCGGCGTGGATAAAATTACACAGTGGCTGAGTGTAGAACAGCTCTCTCTGAACTCCTCTTCTGAAATATCCTGAAAGAGCAATTAGACATCCCAAATTATGCAGGCGAACTGAGCCTCCCAGGCACTGTTACAGGTGAGAAATAAGTGTGTTTCTGGATGTCCTGATAAACCGTTAACCTGAACCTTTACACTTTACCTTTTAACTTTACACACTACAGCTTAATCAAATCAATTAATTTCCCTGTTGAATTCCTGTGGAGTCCTTTCCCCTCATATCTCTCACCAGACACATTTCGTTTGGCCACTCCACACAACTTTATCTTCCAAATCGTTGACATTTTTAGAAGCATTAAAGTAATACAAATGTTAAGAACTTTGAATGTTAAGTGGCTACAGCTACTTGGAGTAATTGAACAAGTGCTTGCCAAATAACAGCAAGCCCATCAGGAAAAGGTGATACCAATATTTCTAATTTGCCTAGAATAAGAGCTCCACACTGACAGCACAGGCCTGCACGTGATCCAGAGATCCTCAGAGTTTTTCCAGAGGTGGAGACAAACTGCCACTGCAGGTTAATCCAACCTCTCTCTCAGCAGTTAAAAGTGTGCAAGTATTTAGATGATACTTTGTCCTCCTGACCTGTAAGCATTGCCCGCTAATGCTTAGGTAATTTCTGTTGAAGTTAGATTAAGAAAAACAGACAAATGAATGGTCTGTCACAAAGTTCCTCCTCACGTCAGAGAACCTCTCTGCTGTGCAGCAATGAATTGTCCCAGACTTTTCCCATCTTAATGCCCCGGCTCTGGCTAGGCAGCAGCCGGTGGGCGGAAGAGCAGCAGGCTAAATGACTACTGCCTAAATTGCTTCCATCTTGGTCGCATTATGGTTTGCATTCTGGTAATTAGCACCATCATCTACAAATCTCTCTGCCCTTTGGCGCTGCTCCACTGCTGCTATGAAGGCCTCTGCTGAGAATCCCCCAGAGAGTCAACGGTTAATTTGTCTTCCCCTCCCATACATCACCCAGCTAGCTGCCTCTGTCACTTTATTTACCCCGATGATCAGAAAAAGGCAGCTCTCTTTTAATTACAAATGTGTGCGCATTATGCATCAGAGACCCTTCGCAAGTCAGACAGCACACCAAAACATCAGCCGGGCCGTGTGTATCAGTGGTTGTTCTGGTGGCCATTTCTATGTGAGACGCTCTTGATGTGGTTAAATGCTGGAAGAGGGTGGAACCTCAGATGTGGCTTGCTGTTTCAGAAACTATTTTAATTACGCTCCCCTCCACGCCGCCCACAAAGCATCCCAGCAATAAGCAGGGCAAACGCTGTCAATTTGTGATGCATAACACACATACATGCATGCACACACATACGCACGCACGCACGCACACAAACACACACACACACGCACACACACACACACACACACACACACACACACACACACACACACACACACACACACACACACACACACACACACACACATTAGGATTTGATTGTTGATGATTGTAATTTTGAAGGTTCAAATGTCAATTATGAAACAGAGCTAATCCAAGATTCAGGCCTCCTTCAGATCTTAGAACCAGATGCATTTGAGCTGGATTGCAGGGTTAGGGTTAGCCCCATTTATGACCTCAGCACTCTGTACGTAACTCATGGGTTCCCTACACAAACCGTAGAGGAAAAGTGGGTTGCATCTTCAAACGTATTTTCCGTATCTACTTTTTGTTGGACATGCCAAATGATTTTCCTGGGTTGACATCAGCGTTTAATCCAGAATTGCCACAGCAGCAATGTAATGCTCTAGGAACGAATATTCAAAGTAAATAATTCCAAACATAATTTGTTAATATGCCTTAAAGACTAAAACTAATTGAAAGTCCTATTACACCTCTTGTACCAACACATAAGAAAATAAAACATCCTGTAGCCAATTTATTAACTGTGAATAAATCTGATTTCATGAAATATTCTCTCATGTAACATGGATGCAACCATGTGATCAGAGCTCATACTGAGTATGCTCGGTTCTGTTCTGATCCACCCGAGTATTAAATATATTGAAACAGACCTGAGACCTGTAGCAGTGAAACAAAACCCTTCACAACCCAATTGGACCAACTAGAGTCCTGGGTTGGGTCTCGAATTACTGAGAACCAAGTGGACCCTTAAAGACCTCCAATGGGGCCAGGTTAGGGTTAGACCATCAGAGAGCATCTCAAATGCATCTTGACAGAACACTTGGATTGGATTTCGCTTCCCTGCTCACGTTTGAATGAGGGGAAACTTCAACCACAACTGAAACAGAAAGAATACATTATATATATGTGTGCTCAGCCATGGAGAGACAGAAAAGGTTGTAGCAGCTGTTTGATGACTCGGCTCAGGTACAGACTTCAGAACTTTGTCCTAGTGATTTGGCAGAGGCAAATCAACTGTTTGGGAACTTTGTTCTGCTATCTACACACTACAAAGTTGACTAATTGGTCCTTCAATGTGGCCAGGGAGCCATTCGAGTTCACATTACACTGAACACTTGCATTCCTGACTGCCTCCCAATGTGGCTGGAGTGATCAGGTCCCACTAAATGCATTTTGGTTGTATTCACACCTGTGTTTAGAAGAAACAAGACAATGACAAATGGTTTAGCTTCAAGGCCAATTCTCAATTATTTACCCAACTGAAATATTTAAAACCCTTCCTTTTGCCATCATCCACTTGACAAATGAATCTAAACCCAGCCACATGAAGGGCTTTTAGACAAAAACCCAAAAGCATACATTTTAACTTTCCCTTTTTCTCTCCCCCAGTCATGAATGAAAGCAAGAATTTCAGGGCTCCTTTTTTAATTGACCTCCCCAAAATTCTCCCCCCACCACCACCCAAAAAAACCCTCTTGGCACAAAAGGGTTTCTTTTCTGCAATAATACAAAGGTTATTAGCCAGGTCCTTTTCTTGGCCCCCCCTTTTAGCGGAAGAAAAAGGAGGTACCAGTAATCCAGAGCAAATCAAAATGACCTTTGAACCCTTTCTGCTGTACTTTTTCTCATGAACAGATTTCTTTGGTGAGGCAGTGATCAGAGGGCTGAACCCAGCCGCTGCCTCTCGTCTCCTGACAAATCGCTGCTGAGCCTCTTTTGTCCCCATGACTTTGATCTCACCTGCTTGTCAGGCGCTTCACAAAAAAAGTCTAGTACAGTTCCAGCACACAGCAAACAAATTGGCAACTATTTTATTCTGCCTCCCTCTTTCTCCCTCTCTTGTGCAACAATTTAACATTTGTAACCATACAGGTCATTGAACCCTATGCATGTCCTAAAGTTTTTTTCTTTACATAAAATTGAATTTCACAAACAAACCCTTAATAACTGTAATCATGTTCCCCTAAATTGTAATCACTTTGGTGATCCTCTAACTTTTAATTTAGCGGCATAATCAGGTCACCATTTTAAACTGTCAAATACTTAAATACCTACGTAACTAATGATATTCCCATCAGCCTCAGCTGTATTTTGTGTTTACTGCTAATTAACTGCAAATTGTGATAAAACAATTTGTTGTTCTTTCGTGTACTGTGTTTGAGCCCACTGTATGACCGACCAGTATATACTGTATATTCTGTTCCTATCCAGACAATATATGGCAGCACAGAAATAGGAGACAAGCCTCCTGTACATCATTCATCTGCACAAATCAAAACAACAAAGACTCAAGGGGTTGCTTAACGAGCCAGTTACAGTGGAATCTAATGCCATGATTCCACTGTTGCTCTGTAGTGGACGTAGTGTGTCCCTAGTGTGTCTGTAGTGTACGTAGTGTGTCTGTAGTGTACGTAGTGTGTCCATAGTGTGTCTGTAGTGTGTCTGTAGTGTACATAGTGTGTCCGTAGTGTGTCCGTAGTGTGTCTGTAGTGTACATAGTGTGTCTGTAGTGTATGTAGTGTGTCCGTAGTGTGTCTGTAGTGTACGTAGTGTGCCCGTAGTGTGTCCGTAGTGTACGTAGTGTGTCTGTATTGTACGGAGTGTGTCTGTAGTGTGTCCGTAGTGTACGTAGTGTGTCCGTAGTGTGTCTTTAGTGTATGTAGTGTGTCCGTAGTGTGTATGTAGTGTACGTAGTGTGTCCGTAGTGTGTCTTTAGTGTACGTAGTGTGTCCGTAGTGTGTACGTAGTGTGCCTGTAGTGTATGTAGTGTGTCTGTAGTGTACGTAGTGTGTATATAGTGTGTCCGTAGTCTGTCCGTAGTGTGTCTGTAGTGTACGTAGTGTGTCCGTAGTGTGTCTGTAGCTTACGTAGTGTGTCCGTAGTGTGTCTTTAGTGTACGTAGTGTGTCTGTAGTGTACGTAGTGTGTGTGCAGTGTACGTAGTGTGTCTGTAGTGTGTGTGTAGTGTAGGTAGTGTGTCTGTAGAACACGTAGTGTGTCCGTAGTGTGTCTGTAGTGTAAGTAGTGTGTCCGTAGTGTGTCTTTAGTGTACTTAGTGTGTCTGTAGTGTACGTAGTGTGTATGTAGTGTGTCCGTGGTGTGTCTGTTGTGTACGTAGTGTGTCCGTGGTGTGCCTGTAGTGTACGTAGTGTGTCTGTAGTGTCCGTAGTGTGTCTGTAGTGTCCGTAGTGTGTCCGTAGTGTGTCCGTAGTGTGTCTGTAGTGTACGTAGTGTGTCCGTAGTGTGTCTGTATTGAGTCCATAGTGTGTCCGTAGTGCACATAGTGTGTCCGTAATGTGTCCGTAGTGTACAAAGTGTGTACGTAGTGTGCCTGTAGTGTATGTAGTGTGTCTGTAGTGTACGTAGTGTGTCTGTAGTGTCCGTAGTGTGTCCGTAGTGTGTCTGTAGTGTACGTAGTGTGTCCGTAGTGTGTCTGTATTGAGTCCATAGTGTGTCTGTAGTGCACATAGTGTGTCCGTAGTCTGTCCGTAGTGTACGTAGTGTGTACGTAGTGTGCCTGTAGTGTATGTAGTGTGTCTGTAGTGTACGTAGTGTGTCCATAGTGTGTCCGTAGTGTGTCTGTAGTGAACGTAGTGTGTCTGTAGTGTGTCCATAGTGTGTCTGTAGTGTATGTAGTGTGTCTGTAGTGTACGTTGTGTGTCCGTAGTGTACGTAGTGTGTCCGTAGTGTGTCTGTAGTTTACGTAGTGTGTCTGTAGTCTACGTAGTGTGTCCGTAGTGTGTCCGTTGTGTCTTTAGTGTACGTAGTGTGTCTGTAGTGTGTCTGTAGTGTACGTGGTGTGTCTGTAGTGTACATAGTAATGATAATAAAAATAGTAATAATAAATTGTATTTATAAAGCGCCTTTCAAAGCTAAAAGCAATCTGTAGTGAACGTAGTGTGTCTGTAGTGTGTCCATAGTGTGTCTGTAGTGTATGTAGTGTGTCTGTAGTGTACGTTGTGTGTCCGTAGTGTACGTAGTGTGTCCGTAGTGTGTCTGTAGTTTACGTAGTGTGTCTGTAGTCTACGTAGTGTGTCCGTAGTGTGTCCGTTGTGTGTCTTTAGTGTACGTAGTGTGTCTGTAGTGTGTCTGTAGTGTACGTGGTGTGTCTGTAGTGTACATAGTAATGATAATAAAAATAGTAATAATAAATTGTATTTATAAAGCGCCTTTCAAAGCTAAAAGCAATCTCAAGGTGCTGAAATGCAGGACAACAGACATAAGATTTTACGGAAAGGCTTTTGTGAAAAGAAAGGTTTTTAGTTCCTTTTTGAAGGAGTCGGTGGTCTGTGGAACCCTCAGGTGTTCTGGGAAGGAATTCCACAGGTGAGGAGCGGCTGAGCAGAAGGCCCGATTGGCCATGGTGCGGAGCTTGGTCCTGGGGGGGTGGAGCAAAGTTTTTTTTAGAGGAGCGGAGGTTGCGTGTGGAGGTTTGTTGGGGGAGGAGTTCCTTGAGGTACGGAGGAGCATTTCCATGTATGCACTGATGGGTGAGTAGGGAGATTTTGTATTCGATCCTGAATGTGACAGGAAGCCAGTGGAGGGAGTGGAGAATGGGTGTGATGTGGTTATATTTTCGCACCCTCATCAGGATCCTAGCGCCGTTGTTCTGGATATATTGGAGCTTTTGAAGGCTCCCACTAGGAATCCTGATGATGTGAGCATTGCAGTAGTCCAACCTTGAGGAGACAAAGGCAGTGGACGAGTTGTTCAGCATCTAACAGGGAGTGTGTGGGGCGGAGTTTTGCAATGTTGTTGAGGTGGTAGAAGGAGGGCTTGCAAAGATGTTTGATGTGGGTGTCAAAGGTCAGATGAGGGTCAAAACTTACACCTAGGTTGGTGACTGATGGTGATAGGGGTATGTTTTGACCAGAAAAGTGTGTATAGAATAGTGTGTCCGTAGTGTACGTAGTGTGTCTGTAGTAAGCGTAGTGTGTCTGTAGTGTACGTAGTGTGTTTGTAGTGTACGTAGTGTGTCCGTAGTTTGTATGTAGTGTACGTAGTGTGTCTGTAGTGTGTCTGTAGTGTGTCCGTAGTGTGTCTGTAGTGTACATAGTGTGTCCGTAGTGTACGTAGTGTGTCTGTAGTGTGTCTGTAGTGTACGTAGTGTGTCCGTAGTGTGTATGTAGTGTACGTAGTGTGTCTGTAGTGTGTCTGTAGTGTACATAGTGTGTCCGTAGTGTGTCTGTAGTGTATGTAGTGTGTCTGTAGTGTACGTAGTGTGTCCGTAGTGTGTATGTAGTGTACGTAGTGTGTCTGTAGTGTGTCCGTAGTGTGTCTGTAGTGTACGCAGTGTGTCCGTAGTGTGTCTGTAGTGTATGTAGTGTGTCCGTAGTGTGTATGTAGTGTACGTAGTGTGTCTGTAGTGTACGCAGTGTGTCCGTAGTGTTTCTGTAGTGTATGTAGTGTGTCTGTAGTGTACGTAGTGTGTCCGTAGTGTGTCTGTAGTGTACGTAGTGTGTCCGCAGTGTGTATGTAGTGTATGTAGTGTGTCTGTAGTGTACGTAGTGTGTCTGTAGTGTGTCTGTAGTGTATGTAGTGTGTCTGTAGTGTACGTAGTGTGTCTGTAGTGTGTCTGTAGTGTATGTAGTGTGTCCGTAGTGTGTCTGTAGTGTACGCAGTGTGTCCGTAGTGTTTCTGTAGTGTATGTAGTGTGTCTGTAGTGTACGTAGTGTGTCCGTAGTGTGTCTGTAGTGTACGTAGTGTGTCCGCAGTGTGTATGTAGTGTATGTAGTGTGTCTGTAGTGTACGTAGTGTGTCTGTAGTGTACATAGTGTGTCTGTAGTGTGTCCGTAGTGTGTATGTAGTTTACGTAGTGTGTCTGTAGTGTACGTAGTGTGTCCGTAGTGTGTCTGTAGTGTATGTAGTGTGTCTGTAGTGTACGTAGTGTGTCCGTAGTGTGTATGTAGTGTACGTAGTGTGTCTGTAGTGTGTCCGTAGTGTGTCTGTAGTGTACGCAGTGTGTCCGTAGTGTGTCTGTAGTGTATGTAGTGTGTCCGTAGTGTGTATGTAGTGTACGTAGTGTGTCTGTAGTGTACGCAGTGTGTCCGTAGTGTTTCTGTAGTGTATGTAGTGTGTCTGTAGTGTACGTAGTGTGTCCGTAGTGTGTCTGTAGTGTACGTAGTGTGTCCGCAGTGTGTATGTAGTGTATGTAGTGTGTCTGTAGTGTACGTAGTGTGTCTGTAGTGTGTCTGTAGTGTATGTAGTGTGTCTGTAGTGTACGTAGTGTGTCTGTAGTGTGTCTGTAGTGTATGTAGTGTGTCCGTAGTGTGTCTGTAGTGTACGCAGTGTGTCCGTAGTGTTTCTGTAGTGTATGTAGTGTGTCTGTAGTGTACGTAGTGTGTCCGTAGTGTGTCTGTAGTGTACGTAGTGTGTCCGCAGTGTGTATGTAGTGTATGTAGTGTGTCTGTAGTGTACGTAGTGTGTCTGTAGTGTACATAGTGTGTCTGTAGTGTGTCCGTAGTGTGTATGTAGTTTACGTAGTGTGTCTGTAGTGTACGTAGTGTGTCCGTAGTGTGTATGTAGTTTACGTAGTGTCTCTGTAGTGTACGTAGTGTGTCCGTAGTGTACGTAGTGTGTCCGTAGGGTACGTAGTTACTGTTAATCTCACTCTTTAATACACTGATGCAACCAAAGTGTTCCTTATCTGGCTTCTTTCACATCAAGGAATGAGAATACAGTATATCTCAAAAGTGAGTACACCCTTTAGATTTTTGCAAATATTCTGTTATATCCTTTCAGGGGATAACATTATCCTACTGAAACTTTGATATAACTTAAAGTAGTCAGTGTGCTGCTTGAATAACAGTATAGATTTATTGTCCTTTGAAAATTACTCAGTACACAGCTGTTAATGTCTAAACAGCTGGCAACAAAAGTGAGTACACCCCATAGTGAACATGTCTAAATTGTGCCCAAAGTGTCAATATTTTGTGTGACCACCATTGTTATCTAGCACTGCTTTAACCCTCCTGGGCATGGAATTCACCAGAGCTGCACAGGTTGCTTCTGGAATCTTCTTCCACTCCTCCACGACGACATCACGGAGCGCACGGATGTTGGACACCTTGCACTCCTCCACCTTCCTCTTGAGGATGCCCCACATGTGCTCAATTGGGTTTAGGTCTGGAGACATACTTGGCCAGTCCATCACCTTAACCTTCAGCTTCTTCAGCAAGGCCGTTGTCATCTTGGAGGTGTGTTTAGGGTCATTATCATGTTGGAAAACTGCCCTACGGCCCAGTTTCCGAAGAGAGGGGATCATGCTCTGCTGCAGGATGTCACAGTATATATTGGAATTCATGTGTCCCTCAATGAAATGCAGCTCCCCAGTGCCGGCAGCACTCATGCAGCCCCAGACCATGATACTGCCACCACCATGCTTGACTGTAGGCAAAACACATTTGTCTTGGTACTCCTCACCAGGGTGCCGCCACACACGCCGGACACCATCTGACCCAAACAGGTTTATTTTGGTCTCATCAGACCACAGGACATGGTTCCAGTAACTCATGTTCTTGGATTCATTGTCTTCAGCAAACTGTTTGCGGGCTTTCTTATGCATCGGTTTCAGAAGGGGCTTCTGTCTGGGGCGACGGCCATACAAACCGATTTGATGCAGTGTGCGGCGTATGGTCTGGGCACTGACAGGCTGACATCCCACTTCTGCAACCTCTGCAGCAATGCTGGAAGCACTCGCACGTCTATTTTTGGAAACCAACCTCTGGATATGACGCTGAGCACGTGGACTCAACTTCTTTGGTCGACCCTGGCGAGGCCTGTTCCGAGTGGAACCTGTCCTGGAAAACCGCTGTATGATCTTAGCCACTGTGCTGCAACTCATTTTCATGGTGTTGGCAATCTTCTTATAGCCAAGGCCATCTTTGTGAAGCGCAATAATCCTTTTTTTCAGCCGCTCAGAGAGTTCCTTGCCATGAGGTGCCATGTTGTCCAGCATTCAGAGAGAATTGTGCCCAAAACACCAAATTTAACAGCCCTGCTTATCATTTACACCTGAATCCTTGTAACACTAACGAGTCACATGACACCAGGGCGGGAAAACAACATCATTGGGCACAATTAGGACATGTTCACTATGGGGTGTACTCACTTTTGTTGCCAGCTGTTTAGACATTAACAGCTGTGTACTGAGTAATTTTCAAAGGACAATAAATCTATACTGTTATTCAAGCAGCACACTGACTACTTTAAGTTATATCAAAGTTTCAGTAGGATAATGTTATCCCCTGAAAGGATATAACAGAATATTTGCAAAAATCTAAAGGGAGTACTCACTTTTGAGATATACTGTAGGTGCTCAGTGTCCCAATTAAGAGTTTTCTTACATTTCTTTTTAGTTATGGTTGATAATAATATGTAAAAGAGCAAAATGGAGTGAAAATGCACAGAGTTTTGGTGGTGGCTGAATTTGACAGTTCTTGAAATTTGAAAGATGTGGTCATTGAATGCATTTTGTGTAAAAACATGAAACATGTTCCACAGTTTAGTCCACATTGACGTCTGCTGTGCTGACAGCTGGGTTTTGTAAAAGAGAAATGTGAGTTAGCAATTGTGAAAAATTAATTCAAGGTTTAAATAGGATCTTCAATTCACTGACATTTTTGGAGCTCCTCCGAAGTCACCGGGCAAAACCAGCTTTCACACTGGTGCAGTGAAACTGAACAGAACTGGCAATATATTATTTAATCAAATCCCTGCCATGTGTCAGTGATATTGAAGTTAACACCGTAACAAACTTGAACATGAACAGCAGCATTAAAAGAAGAAGCAGACATGGACTTTCTGTCACGTGCACTTGGCTGATCAAAGTCAAAGGATTCCCTTTATGAGGATATAAGGGAGAAAGACAAACAGCGGGGCTTGTCTGTGTCTCCCATTTATTCATGGCGCTATACATTGATTATCATGCAGAATAGAGGAAATGAGAGTGAACAGACAAATGCTGAAAGAGCTGGAGAAGATGGATGAAAAAACAAGCCCTGTAATGTTTTTCTCTGTGTCTCTTTCTTACACGCTTTCTCTTTCTCACTACTCTCTCTCTCATTCTCGCACTGTCCCTCTTTGTCTCTCATTCACTCGCTCTCGCTCTGTAACCAGATAGGTCTGTCCTATACTCCTACAGCTCTCTGATTGTTAGCTGCAGGTCTCAGATGCCTGCAGAGTGGCTGCACCTTCCAACAGGCAAATGATTGTGGAAGGATGAAACTCTAGAGGCCATCAATGGCTGTGATACACACACACACACACACACACACACACACACACACACGAAAATACAAGCAACACATGCACACACACACAATAATGCTCATACACACATACATCAGGTACACAGACACATACATGCATTTTTAAAAATAGAAATGAAAATATATACAGAAATATATACAGAAACCCACACACACATACACTATCAGTACAGTACTGACGTATTGTCAGTGAGTGTGTGAGTGTTGGGGGTGGGACGATTACTGTGGAGCGCAGTCAATGAGTTGTGGTGTTGAGTGTTAAAACACCAAAATTACTCAAAATCTAATTCAATTGCCATGATGAGTAAAACAGGTAAATAGAAATTTTCCTTAAAAGCTCAGAATTAATGATTGACGTTAAAGTTTTTTTTACAGTTAGTCCCATTCATGTCTCTGCACTGAGTTAACTTTTCAAACTTTCAACTTCTCACAGTTCTCTTTAGCGACATGTGGCTCAGCACCGTTAAACATCACATCCAAAATGTACTGATGCAAATCAAAACACTTAATACACATCTCAGGATCAACTGTTAAACCAGAACACTGACAACATTTATCCCAACTGTAACATATTGTCACTCAGAACTCATAGAGGTCATCCAGGAGAGAGATGAGGAGCTCATCATCATAATCATGATGATAATAATAATCATCATCCTGTGAAGCAACAGTTTTAATAATTGATTAATCATGCAGGTTTAGCTATTTTCTGATATATTGTATATTATATTGAACTAGACTATTGAAGAATAGTTGAGAGATTAATCAATAATGAAAATAATGATTAGTTTCCAGCCCAAATACTCTTGCATAATTACATATTAATGATAAATGACATTCTCAAAGTAATATATTAATGGCATTCTTTTCACATCTGATACTACCAAATAGAAAAACTCCCAAACAACCTGCATTTCTCTTTTCCTCAGTATGGAACAAACAGTAGGAGTGTGTGATAGATGGGTGGATGCTCCCTCCAGCTGACAGTGATGAAGTAGCTGCTATAAGCAGCTCATTTGAAACTGAATGTTGTCTCATTTCCCCTGGCTGCTCCACAGGGGGCGCTGCGTGAAAATGCTGCTGGCTGAGTGAGTGGAAGATGGATGAGGTGGTTTTATCCGACTTCTTCACTGGAGAGTGAAACATGATACCATTCGAGCTGAGTATAAATGAATTAGATGCAGCATAGGTTGCACACATTTGACACCTGCAGGACTGAATCACCTGCGGAATATAGACAGACTGTTTTTTACCAGGTTTACTTGAAAGGTTTCCTTGCAGACTGTCTGCCTGTCACACCGAGGCTGCTTTCACTCAGTAAGCTAGTTCTCAAGATGACAGACGCCTGTCTTGAAGGCACTTGAGGGCAATCTGTTTGCTTTTGTATATCAGCTGACATGCTGCAGTTATGTTAATGCCTCGCCAAGGCCTCTCTGCTGTCTCTCCGAGCAGTCCCCTTGGTTTTTCCCTCCAGAATAGTTTTCTTGTCAGGGTCAAAAGAGTTCTGAAACAGTGTATGAGAGTTCTTTAAAGTGGCTAGTGGAGCTGAGTGAGTGAAGAGAGAAACTCTTTGCTATAAGGCTAGCATCAACTTTATTGTCCAATCAATACCATTTCTGTGGCATTTGTATCGGCCAATCGGAACCTTGTTTTGTGTGTTACGTGACGTCCGCTTAAAAACACCCTCGACCCTCGAATGTATCGAACTTTAATTTTTGTAGTGAATCTTAATGTGCGTTGTTACGCTTGTCTTCCTTTGGCATGCCATGTTTGAAGGCTGCAGTCCGGCACTTTATTTTCTCAGGTAAAAGTGAAGGGGCGACATATTGTACTTTTTACTGCACTACATCTGCATTACAAGGCTTTATTGGTCCCCAGGAAGCAGTATGTAGAGGAACATATTAAATATACAGTATGTAAATAAATAAAAAATAGCTCTCCAATAATTTTAATCCAATAATATAATGTATATTATTCAGAAATTGGCCATTTTGCTAAATTACTTTTGTTAATTTATGTACATTTTGATGTTAATACTTTTGTACTTTCACTTAAGTGCCAGTTTATCCTGTGGCTCAGCTGCAAACTGCAAGTCTAAGGCACGTGTGACCTATTTACAGCACAATCTGCTGTATTTTCATCTTTAAAAACAGTTAATGTTGATGTTTAGCTAGCTCACGTCACATGTTATCTTCCTGCTGCCAATGTGAACGCGTACAAAGGACAGTTATCTGTATGTTCCATGTGACTGGGTCAATAATGCTGTTGTTTTCGAGGAGAAGGACAAGAAAATGTTGATTGTCAAAGCGAAGTTGAGTGCTAATAACATTAGCATGTTACCGATTTAACATGATTGTTTTTTCCACTTTTCGAGTGGCCCGTGGCCACAGATATCTCCAAAAATAGTTTTTCAAAAAAGTTGAAATATGAGAAGGGTGTCAAGTGTCATTGCAGACTTAACAAGCTGTTTTTAACTGATAATCACTGACCGATGATATTTATTTATTAGTCCAACACTATATCCACCTGGATGCTGCAGATTGTGACACTGAAAGACTGCTAGCCTCACTTTGTGATCGCTGGGATGGAAGGGGGTTTATTGGTGGGGTGGGGGCATTGAGAATCGGGAAATGGTGATGGTGAGGTTGAGGGGGATTCAAAAGAGTTGGGCGGAGAGGGAGGAACAATGAGTGTGCAGAGAGGAGGGAGGCAGCGTGGGAGAAAACTTGTGGTCTGAATACAGCAAGAAGTAATGGCATCGAGGGTTGGTGCAGTATGTTTTATAAGCTTCGGACTGAAGCTGCTGATAGCTACTTCATGCTTTTAGATTTGGACCATTTTCATGTACTCTCTGTTTCCTTCAAAAAATCACACACATAAACTAAGCCAGTTGTTGGGAAGTTGTTTGTCATTCAATGAAGTTGTGATTTACAAACTAAGGGGCCATTGTTGTATGTAATGACACTTTGACATGAGGTGAAACAGAGAAGCAGTCAGGGGAGATAGCAGGATGTCAAATCAGGGGCCAGAAAGCAAAACACAAGAGACGAGAGGTAAAGTGACAAGATGTGTTAACAGCAAACATTGCAATCCAATATAGTGTAGCACCAACAAACACACCTTAAGATGCAGAACTAGGTCCTGTTTCAACAGCCGGGCACACTGGAATGTAGACATTATCCAACATAATCACCTAAAACATATCTAAACTCAGCACTGTATGGTTTCCTCAACTAGTCACAATGTGTTTGCTCACGCCCCAATTGGCTTTGTCCATTGGCAGTTCCAATAAAGTTATATTCAAAGGAATAAAAGAAGAATATGGAGCTGCAGATGGCTTGAAAGATATAGATGTTTTGTTAATAGCAAACAGATGCAGGCATTTGCTTGGCCGGAGTTACTTGGAAAGCTTGGAATTATGCTCAAATGTAACTTGCATTCATATCTCAAGTTTATCCTAAAATGCAACCATCTCTTAAAGCTATCGTGGTAGAATAATTTTTATTCTGAAAATCCAGGATTGCTTTAAATGTATCCACAGTATCTGTGCAAGGTCCACTTACTATCTTTTTTAAAAGTATTTCGAACTGTTTCGACTTCATCAAGACTGTGGGTCGATATGTTCTGAGCAAACTCCGTCCACTAATGAAAGTTGTGAGATGTGGCTGTAAACTCAGAAGTGAGTGTGAGGGGACACTGTGTTGACATTATTTGATCGGATTAAATCATTTAGTTCTCAGTGCCTTTTCCACATACACACGTGTTTACCATACAACAAAAACTCCCCAACGCGATTAGGCAACTAAAACGACTTAACATCATCTTCATGGTTAGAAGAGACCAACTTGGACTGTACATATAAACCGTAGGTACGAGACAGAACACAAGAACGAACACAAACGGTCGAAGATGTTTCACAGTTATATAACAATGCAACATAATTGGACTTATGAACAATATGAACATAATTGACAAATTACAACTGAATGCTATTCAGTCTATCATAGGAGAGTAGCATCTCAACATACAGTAGTCTATTTAGTGAGATGAAGTTAGCTCTAACCAAATTCCAGTCGAGGCCATGGGAAATCACCAGCAAACACTTCTCCTTTGGTTCAAACCAAAACTGTTGGAAAGGCAGATGTTCTTTTTTGACTGTGTGTGTGTGTAAGTGCTTTTCCTCAGCAAATACTGAGGTGAAGGACTTGACAATGTGTGTGTCTTTTGGGTAAATATTGTACGAGATGATCACAGAGATTGTTAGTAGACAGATGTTAACAAGGTCTACATGTACCATGTAGCATGGTGGGCTGTCTAATGAAAAGCAGATAAGTGTGTGTGCATGGGTGTGTGTGTGCGTGCATTTGTGTGTGTGTGTGTGTGTGTGTGTGTGTGTGTGTTTGTTCTCGGTGAGCTGCATACCTCAGGGAGAAGGTGTGACACTATAATTCTTATTATTCCCCAATAAACACAAGGCACTTCCTGTTTACAGACTTTACACCAACAGGATACTTTGAGGAGGAGCTGCTGGTCTGCAGGTCTTAGGTTACACTAATCATTTGAAAGTGTTTAGTTATTAGTGAAGCAAATACACTTACAGTGCTTGATCAAATAGAAATGCATGATACAAATGATATTCAGTATCTTTTTGATCTTCTTTGGGTTGTTAGGCACTACATTACAACACCTTGAGCCTGTTCTGCATTTTGTTTACTATATTGACATACTTGGATGACAGTTGATATGACCTTTCTGATAAGAAATCCAGAGCTATTAAAGTAAGTATGCAAATCTTACACTAGACCATGATTTTGCAATATTACTTAAGTAAGTTAAATAAGTTTGTTACTTCACAGCAGAGACATGTAGTGCTGAGGGGGCTCCTGCCTCCTTTCTGCTTTTTCCAGCACTGTTTGGATTTGCACCTTACCATCAATCTGTTTCTTTTCATCATCCTCACAGTTAACTGATATTGTATACATTGGTTTGTGCACCTTACTGATAAACTTTTTTTGTTACTATTTTGTTGTATTTCTTACTCTTTCCTAGTATTTTCTTTCTTAGTATTTCTTACACTTTCGTACTTTGTACTGCAACTGCTGCACAAATGTCCCACAGGATTAATAAAGTTCTGTCTTATCTTATCTCATCTTATCTTAAAGCAACTGTCTCCAGAGAATTATGGGAAGTGAAATCACCAACCAATAGATGGATTGCCACGAAATTTTCTGTCGGAGCAAAAGTCAGGGGCATCTAGGAGCGCGATCAATCTGCGTTAATAACTTTAATTTTTTCTGTGATTAATTAATCGAGCAGCTCTATTAAAAATATATTTAAGAAGTATTTCCAGTTCTTTTTTGCAGTTTTATGTTCAGGGAGTCTCCATCCTATCAGAGTGGGACAACAAGACAAACTAAAATGTCTAACCCGGTAAAAAGATGCTAAATAGCGAAGCTAAATCGGTGCAGTGATTTCTCCTGTTTACTGGCAGGAACAGGAGGAAGGGGAGTACATGTGTTTCCACAGGTAACCTTACTTGTCCCTGAGGAGGGAGCTCTCTTCCTCCCTTGCCCATAAACCACACACTAGCTTCTCCATTAGCTGCAGCAATAGTCCTCCAGCACCGCTCAGGCCATTTGTTGGCCCTTTTGTTGTGATACCTACTTAAAATATCAAAGCTGACTGAACCTTCAATGAGACATCTGAAAACTAAGAAACACTGGTTTTATGCGTCAATGCAGCACACCGCCCCTGTTCGGCATGCCATTCATACTCCCTCCCTCTCTCTTTGGCCCCAGCTCGCTCGCTCTGAGCAGGTATCTAAAAAAGAGGGACCGTAAAGTGGTGAAGCAGACGCAGGGTGATACATGAATAGTGAACATGGTTGGGATCAGAACAATAAATGGAGTCAGGAAATCAAAGGCTCTAAATACAGGGAACCAGGTCAAAGGCATTGCCATGCTACTCCTGATAAAATGTGTGTGTGTGTGTGTGTGATGCTGCCTCACACAGCTTTAATCACGGTCACTTATCTACACATCTAGCGTGTGTGTGTGTGTGTGTGTGTGTGTGTGTGTGTGTGTGTCCAGGCCAATCATTGCTTTTACAGAGCAGCTATGTGTGCTAGATCTTCCTGACTACTTCCTCTAGGTGATTAGACTGACCAGACACAGCCTAAACTGCCCTGTGTGTGTGTTTGTGTGTGTGTATACGTGTGTGTGTGATTAGGGGATAGAGGCCTTAGGCTATTCAGTGCCAATCCAGACTTACATCAGTTTCAAAGTGCAAAGTGTGTGTGTGTGTGTTGTGTTCCATCAGCCTCCCCCTCCAGTGCTTTTTATTCCTTTTCCCTCTGTGAAACTCTTCTGCTGCTCTTCCACTGGGCCACACAGCGAAAAATCAACACATCACACAGATACACTCACATCTAAGACTGCACCATTGTTACAATTCAACCCCATTATTGAATTTTTCATTCAGTGTGTGATATGTAAAGAGTCTAATCTAAAGTCTTGAGATCCAGCTGCTGCCAGTCGTTCTCATATTTGATATTTGTGACTGCGATCAATGCCATCACATGTATGTATGACTCTGCACTAAAGATCGCACCATCATCTCTGTGGCTGCTACTGTCCTGACCCAACCCTATTACCTGCAATTATTTCAAAGTCAAACCCGACCTGCTCTGTTTATGTAAGACCCACAACCTGACCCGTGATCAACCACAGAGCCTACACAATCACCCACTTTAAAGTGCTTTATTTTTACTCTGGTTTAAGCTGGTTCTCTCTCACTGGCTGCGCTCAAAGCCAGTGTCCAGGATGGCGATGGCTGTACTGAACGTCATATTTTATTTGAAAGCTTCAATTTCATATGAAGCTTCAAATGTCTGTCAATTTTGTGTTATTGTGGTTATATAAATGTAATTTATGGTGCTGCTAGACTGCGCCCTTAATACAGGTGTGTATTTGTGCGCAGCAAGCGGTAGAGCAAACAGTAAAAATTATGTTTTTGAAAGGCTACACCAGCAAATATGGATTGAAGCAGAATATTTGGTTGGCTGGATTCTGTGGGTCCAGACATGTATATCCATATATGCCACGCATTTCCGCCATTGTGAATGGTTTCCAAATCAGTTCTTTCGCCACCACATTTGGTACAGAACATCTCGGGACCACACCGGAAGAAGATTTTCGATGTTGCATACAAGTATTTAACACGTGTAGAAATATAACTATGAGACATCGTGGATTAATAAGTAGGCATACCTAAAATGTGGAGGTGCTGACCATCCAGCATCTAATGTTAGCTGAGCCTCTGTGACTGCACACAGCTCTCCTAAGGTCTTTGGAATTACCAGGAGTTCTCTGGTTTATCAGTGATTGGTATGGTACTACACTGCAGACTGGAGCTTTCTTTGACCTGTGACAACCAGAGCGGCTGAAGGCGGTCGAACCTGAGTTGAGTAGACCCATGTCATACCCCTGTGTTTAAAGGGGTAAGCCTATTGCTCAATAGAAGTTATCGAAAAGGGTGATTACTTGATTGGTGGTCTTGATATATCCTGATAGCTAGGTTGGTTAGCTACCCTACATATGTATAGCTATAAGCTTGCACGGATGTCAGCTCAGCTTACTAACCATGGCCATATATAATATTACATATGCAGAGCGCTTGCTCTTTGGCCCCGAGGTTTAACTTAACCAACCAGATGATTTCTACTTCCAAGAAATGTTGATGGTACTGCAAATCCAGTCTTCCCTTGAAATACAGGGCCTTTCATTTAGTGTTTAACAAAGCTTTAGTTAAGTGTGTAAATAAAGCTTTAATTACAACTCTGAGAGTTAACATCAATCTATAGATCTCCATTTGATCTCTAGTTGATATGAATTGATGAGGAACCAGCATCGAGGTATTCATTTTATTCACACTGCTAATCCCTGTGTTATCCTGGATGTGTGTGTGTGCGTGTTTGTGTGTGTGTGTGTGTGTGTGTGTGTGTGTGTGTGTGTGTGTGTGTGTGTGTGTGTGTGCAACACCTTCCGCCTCAGCTTTTAGACAAATTTGCGCCATTCCTATGGTCAAATTGCTGTCATTCGGAATGTTGCCACAGGACGTTTTTTTAATTGCACATGGAGTTGGATCAGATCACAGTAAACCCAACCATCCTATATCAAGCTCATTAGATTTCTAAGACAGCATTACAAGGAAAAAAGAGAACTAACAAAACCCGTCACCTGGTTCAGAAAATCACTCAAACAAAATAGAAGTTAACACAAAGCTAATGTTAGCTTATATATATATATATATATATATATATATATATATATACATATATATTTATATATATATATATATGTATATATGTATATATATATGTATATATATATATATATAAATATATATATATATATATATATATATATATATATATATATATATGTATATATGTATATATATATATATGTATATATTAAGTAACTACTCTTAAATGAATTTTATTCTCAAAATGATTCCGCTATAATGGCTTAAAAACAAGATAATTTTAGTCATTAAGTGTGTCAACACGTTAAGATTTTAAAGATAATACATACACCAAATACTGCTCTTTGTCTCCATCTGGTGGTACAAAATGCCACTGTCCCAGCTTTTATTTTGAAAGTAGAAGAAATGGTCCATAACGATGACCATCACATTGAACAGGTGATGGTCTTCTGAGTATAGAAGTAAAGAGATGAAACTGTGGTGCCTTTTTGACAACAGCCACTAGATGGCATTGCGGTGTATATGTCATTTACGTAACGTACTTAACGTAAAGTAAGTCTATCTGACTACCTTGTACATTGAAAAATGCTTGCTAAAGGGCTACCCAGTGCGTTAAGAAATGACGGAAAGAGGTCAATTTTCAGTATATCTCATTTTTCAAGTGATGGTTTGATATGTCAGAAAGCCATGTATGCCACATGAATTTCACATTTAATGTTTGGCTCAATTATTAATTATTAATTAAAAACCCACCATAGTGAATATCAGGTATATTTTTTACAAAATATCTTTCATGAGCTATTTACTATAGACAAGTAAAAACCCATATACTGTATGTGGCGTCCCCAACTTTGAATATAGAGTACTGGCTGATAAGTTGGCAAACTGTGAAATTTAATTTTTTTTGTGTTTTTAATGTATCTTAAGGCGATTGAAACATAATTTGTACGAAATATCACCCAGACATGTCTAATGGTAAATGAGATAACGTTCTGATTGTTATGTTACATCAAAACTATTAAAACAAATACAACAAAACCAATCAACTTTTTAATCGTCACACATGTACAATGCACAGCACACATATTAAAATTATATTATTATTAGGAGCAGTGGGCAGCTACTATACAGTGTTGGGGACCAGTGCCTTGCTCAATGGCACCAGGCAGTGCCCAAGAGGTGAACTGGCAGCTCTCAAAGTAGTCCTCACTCCGTAATTGTGGGCCTGAACCAGTGACCATCTGGTTCCCAAGCCAATTGCCTACGGACCGAGCTACCACTACCGCAGCAGTAGCTAGCGTTAGCTAACAGCTAATCTATAAACAAATACAAACACATGAATGAACACATTTTTGAACTATAAGTTAAACAAAGGTTAAGATAAAGTAGATAAAGGCCACTCCCTCATCAACACCAGAGGTTGCTGATCAGAGATCTGTGTTTGATTGATTATTTAGAAATAAATGGATGTACCATGGATGTATTAAGAACATCAGATAGCGAGAGAATATTTACACATGATCACGCTGCTTACTGATATAGTTACACTATGGGAGGAGTAAAGATGTGTTTGTTACACCTTTTCAACATCTAGCTAGAATGACTCAAATCTCCTCCTCTTAGCTTTTTAGAGATCAGATATCTGATATATCTGATATCTAAAGATGCATGAAGTCACAGGGGGCTATATCTGAAAACTTAACAAGAAAAGCAACAACACCAACAATCATGTCCATTTTGGTTGAAAAACTTTGAACTTTGAAAGTTTGGTGCAAAGTTGGGCCATTGGGCCGTTGAACAAGAACACATTTGGTTTTACTCAAATAAGTGGCTTGAAATAATGGGCTGAATTAGGCAATGTCTAAAATCTGTCTGATCATCTGACGACTTGAGCTGCTGCTCTTTGCTTTCAGTGTTTTCAGCTTCCCCACCTCTTAGCAACTGGTGAGTGAAATCTTATTTTATCCAAAACAAGTGATGATAAAGACACAGGTAGCTAACAGACGTTTCTGTATGAAAGAGCATTGATTAATGGAAAATGAGAGGCTGTGTGTAGTGATGGGCTTGGCTGAGGTCTTATCCCGGAGGTCTGCTCTCGCCACCAAGTGCACAGTGGGATGTTCAGACTGCAGTCAGGGTGGTTTGTAGGGTTTCAATTAGTGAAGCAGCAGGGAGTGCCTGTAACTTACATGACACTGTATGACCATCAAACACTTGTGATCTTGTGCCGCTCACGTTGAGTCTTGCTTCCTTCCTTTAGTTTTTTCCTCTCTATTTTCTTAACTCCACAATTTAGTTATTGTTAAGGCAGAGATTCACACATTACATGATTCTTTATTTTGATGATTGTAACAGATTCAAGAATGTGTCCTAACTACAGATAAAGACAAGAGCAGTATCTGTACCTTGATGTATCTGAATGATGTTAATGTTTTTAATAACTTTAAAACTTCCCTTGACAGTGTTGAGAGTTTTCATCTAGTGCAATCATCAGGTCAACGTTTCAATTTTTCCACTACTAATCAGCTGTACTTTATTTACTTAATTTGTTTCCCAGAGGATGACTGTGCTAACTTGGCATGTCTTCTGTGCCTCACCATCAGCTCAAAATTTGCCTCAGCTGTACATTGAATTTAGTACTAAATAACAAATGTTAGCATTGCCATTGTGAGCATACTAGCATGCTGACCTTAGCATTTGACTCAAAGCCCCGTTGTGTACAGCCTCATACAGTTACTAGCATGGCTGTAGACTTTTGGTCTTCTTTACTTCCACTTCTACAAATAATGTCAATTTTCTAAAATAAAATTCAGGACATGAGCCTGAAAAACTGTTCATTTGATTTTTCATATTTCATTCTGTTTTCTATAACTGGTTGGTTGCCAAAATGTTGTAGGGATTATCCATTCGAAAAATTCTGATGATTCTTGAACACATTGGGCCAAATTGTGTGGTCATGTGCAGATGATAATTCTGGGGCATCCTGCAAAATGTCATAATGATTCATTTATGGAGTGCTTAAATATATATGTCAGTAATTGTGCCACTTCAAACAAGTTAGCCAAACTAATTACAAGACAGCCCTATTGATAAAACCACAGGACGTCATAGTTTGTCAGTGTTTCCCAAAACAGTTATAAATGACCATCAGAATCAAATATTTATATTATCACCACAGCTACAGTTATGGGAAGGCAGAAAGTCATGAAGCTCACCGGTCTTGGATACCTTTTTGAAGCCATGAACTTGTGTTTTGTTCTCTGCACTTCTTTAGTCTGCCATGTGGAGATAACTAAGTCTCCAGCTGTTGTTTCAAAACACGTCCAGTAATATGACTGTAACATGTCGTTGGTTATACTTCATTTCAATATCCTAAAGTGTTTGCAAAGTAAAACCTCTAATTTCAGGTCATGACATGTAAAAGCTGACTGCTCTCACCTGGTTATTGTGATGGTAATAACATATTGTAATTGTCTCTAAAATGTTCTACCTTTATTTCAAAATATTACAACTTTATTGGTTCTAGAACTATATAAGTATTTCAATTTCATTCTTGTCCAGAAATATGGCCTTAATACTCGTCAAATCAAATCAAATCAAATTTATTTGTATAGCCCAATATCACAAATTATACATTTGTCTCAGTGTGCTTTACAGACTGTACAGGTTACGACATCCTCTGTCCTTAGACCCTCACATCGCACAAGGAAAAACTTCCTAAAAGAAACCCCAAAATTAAAGGGGAAAAAATGGAAGAAACCTCAGGGAGAGCAACTGAGGAGGGATCCCTCTCCCAGGACGGACAGACGTGCAATAGATGTCGTGTGTACAGGATAAACAACATAGTACAAATACAACATTTGACAGAAATTATGTTGTAATCCTCCGCAAATGGGAAAGCTAAAAATAAGGCACTTTTTAAGGCTATAGGTGGTGAGTATTTGATACTCAGAAAATACATTTTGGCATATTAGGTGGAATATTCCTTTAGTCTTTGTGTTTAGTGTTTCTGTTTGTTCTTCAAGTATACCTCAGCTGGAGCCTTACCTCACCTCACATGTTACACCAGTTGATTTCTGTGTTTAGATACTGTGTGTGTGTGTGTGTGTGTGTGTGTGTGTGTGTGTGTGTGTGTGTGTGTGTGTGTGTGTGTGTGTGTGTGTGTGTGTTTTATTGGGTGTGGTTGCTTGTTTGAAGTTTTTGCTTGTTGCGTCTGTGTGTGGTGAGACAGGCTGACAAGACAGACAGACAGGGATGGACGGATAGACTGCGACAGGCCAAACAACAGGTGTGTCTTTTGAACATAACCCGCCGCCATACGAAAGCCCTCTTTACCTTTAGCCCTGCTGATTCTTGTTTTCATCAGCAAAAGAAAAGACTTCTCCTCCTCCTTGTCGCTGACTGTCTTTCATCTGTGGGAGAGACAGACAACCCCTCTCTCTGTGCCTTTATGTCTCTCTACTGCCTCTCTTCATTGATGCTCTTATTTCTTTACTTAGTTATGACTAGGCCTGGGCTGTACATCACTTTGCCTTGGAAGATGTGCAGATGTAGCAGTAGAAGCTTTCAGGGATAGATTCTCCATGCTATGCAATACTTGTTCTGCTACTTGGCCAAGGAGAATGTTGACTGTGATGTTGAAAAACAGACAGGATGCAGCCTAATTTACTTTATTTTATTTATATTTTACTGTATCCATAAAACATTTTTTTAGACGACCACTCAAAGCCATTTATAACAGAAGCCAGCATTCACCCATTCACACACATTCATACACAGGTAGCACAGGCTGACATACAAGGTGCCACCCTGCTTGACCTCCTGAGCCATGCTGCCGCACACTATGGTGTGTTCAAGACTACAAATCAAGCTTTGTGTTTGTTGGGATGTTTACAGCACTTTGGAGAAGAAAAACATTTTTTTTTGTTAATACTACAGTATTGTGTGTTTTATATTTGAATATAAAACATTCTAAACAAATATTTCACAACAGACAATTGTACATTCATACTACTGTATAAATGTAGTGTTTCCCATTCAAATTAGTGTTTTCTATTTATACTAGTGTTTACTTTCATACTAGTGTTTTACTGTACATTTATACTATGTATGTTCATATGATGGTGTGTGTGTCATTGAACATAAAATACCAGTTTGTGATAACATCACATTGTCTTGAATGCAGATTTACATTTTGCAGGAGGTTTGTGGAGTGTTCCCTTTTGTGTGTGTAATTTTGGATTTGTGTGTAAAGTTGAGAATATGAGTTGTGCTTTCAGAACATTTTTCAGTAAGAAATTGAGAAAAACTGTAAGTAAGAAATATTATCATCAAATATACTTCAAGTACCAAAAGTAAATATACTTAGTATGTAGACTGTAGAAGGATATATATTACAGAATTGTATTATACAATATAATATAATATAATATAATAATTAACACATTAATGGGTTCATCACTTAACATTCTATCAATTTCATATAACTATGTATAAAGTGTCTTTCTGATTTGATAAATTTGTTATATATTTGTAGGTGGTTACTTATTACCAGAAAGGACACTGAAATGTATTTCTGAAAATATTATTGGCTGGAATTAAGATGACTTTTTATAAGCAAATGGTGACTGTAGGACAAAGTTTGCCTTCCCTTTATTCATCATTGCTTCATTGGCTCCTGACTGATTACATCAAATAAAAAATAAAGTAAAATAGGATCCTGTGGTACTTGTATCAACAGGAGAAGGCTGAGCATGCGGCCCCGAGGGAGTCAGGGTGGAGGATGTGATGGTGCCTTTCTGCAGAGCATGGGGTCTGCCCATCAGGAAGCTCAAGATCCAATCACAGAAAGTGGTGTTCAATCCCAGGTCTCTGAGTGAATGAAGAGCATTCTCACAGATGTGTTCCTCTGGTCCAGGGTGAGTGAACAAAGCCCCTGTGCCACCTAGCTCCACAAAGTGCTGCTCTTCTGCAGGCCACACACATTTTACAGTTCGCTCAGTGTGTTTCCACTGGAGCAGCTGTTTGTGCCTGCTGTGTGCAGTTGAACGTCTCCATGTTTTATTGCCTTTCTCTGGGTGGGATTCTTCCAGACTGACAGCAGACGGAGCACACTAAAATAACAAGAACCAATGTTGGGATGGGCTTTAACTAATTTACTAGCAAACATTGTTGTAATGTTCCTATTTCTTTCAAGTTGAATTTACCAAGATGTAGTTACCTGTATTGGGGATGTTTTTTATTATTATAAAAAACAAATCTATTTCTAATGACCTAAATCACACTTTTTAAAAGTGTATAGACAGACAGAAGTTATTTTTATTTTGCAGTTTATTACAAAAGCAATAGCTTGTAACATACTCTCCATCAAAATGACTGCATCACCTCCTTTGAATGGAATAATAACCGATAACCGAGTAGTTGGATGATTATGTGTGATGTTTGTTTAACTCTTGCTCCTTTCATCAGCATTGTCTACAGCAGCATGCAGAAATGCAATACCTGCTCAACATTAAACAAATGATAGACAAAATTATGAAGTAACAATTTTACAAGTCAGAAACGGACCTCAGGTCGGACCTTAACATTTCTTTATCGCTTTCAACACAACACAACTCTGAAATGAATGCTCTCAGCTCATGAAATGTTTGGGGGGAGAGGAATCAACACAGGTGAGAGGCAGGAGGAGAAGCACCTAATAGAGCAGGGGTGTCAAACTCAATCACAGAGAGAGCCAAAATTCAAAACTGGGACTAGTCGAGGACCAAACAGGGTCAACATTTATTGAACAGGATAGACATCTTGGATAAAGTGCAAAAAGATATGGAACATATTTAGGTAGGCTGGATTCTCCTATTATATATAATATAACCTGTATTTTGTAAGGTGTCCTTGGGTGTCTTGAAAGGCATCTCCAAATAAAATGTATTAGTACTATTATTGCTATTATTATGCACATGTGAATTTTTTCTGTCTGAAAAGCTCCGCCGGAGGTGTGAGTTAAAGATCCCCAGGACAGGGGCTTCCTCCAGACGTTCCCAGTTCACCCTCACTACCTGTTTGGGCTTACCAGGTCCGTCCAGAGTCTTCCCTCACCCCTCGATCCAACTCACCACCAGATGGTGATCAGTTGACAGCTCTGCCCCTCTCTTCACCCAAGTGTCCAAAACATGCGGCCTCAGATCAGATGATACGATCACAAAATCGATCATTGACCTTTGGCCTAGGGTGCTCTGGTACCACGTACACTTATGAGCATCCTTACGTTCGAACATGGTGTTCGTTATGGCCATTCCATGACTAGCACAGAAGACCAACAACAAACGACCGTTCAGGTTTAGATCAGGGAGGCCGTTCCTCCCAATCACGCCTCTCCAGGTGTCCCCATCGTTTCCCACGTACGCGTTGAAGTCTCCCAGCAAGACTACGGAGTCCCCTACTGGAGCCCCTTGCAGGACCATTCCTTCTACAAGAAGGCCGAATACTCCAAACTGCTGTTTGGGGCATAGGCACAGAGTTCTCCCCCCCATAACCTGAAGGCGTAGGGAGGAGACCCTCTCGTCCACCGGGGTCAACTCCAACGTAGCGGTGCTCAGCCGGGGACTTGTAGAGACAAAATTAATCTCCTCCTGCCCTCAATTGATAATGACTTAACTTCATCCTCCGGAATTTCAAAAACATTAGTAACTCCTGAAATATATCTAGACTGTTTTACTCCAATCAACCTTAACCAACTAACTTCAACAATCTCATCGTCTAAGCCACATATGTCAAACTCAAGGCCCGCGGGCCGGATGGAATTATCTTTGGCCCGCAGGATAATATCTAATTAATATTAGAACTGGCCCGCTGGTATATGGTACGCACCACTAATACTACAAATCCCACAATGCCACTGCGTTGGCGCGTTAATCGAGGGCCCGAAAGCGCGAGCCCTTGCCACTCCCACTCTGTCATCAGCAGCCATCAAATTTCAGCTATCCCTCTACCCAAAAAATGGCGAAACGAAAGGTGGACTTTGAAAACATGGGTATTCAAGGCAGGTGGGAGTCAGAGTATATGTTCGCGGATGTAAAGGGCAAACCCGTCTGTCTTGTGTGTGGAGACAGTGTGGCTGTAATCAAAGAATATAATATAAGACAACACTATGAAACGAAACACCACGACAGGTACAAGCATCTGGACATGAAACAGAGGCTCCAGAAGGTAGAAGAGTTGAAAAGAAGTCGGTGTCACAGCAGGCTATGTTCACAAAAGCCAAATCACAAAGTGAGACTGTTGTAAAGGCTAGTTATATTGTGGCAGCAGAGGTAGCTAAATCAGGCCAGCCCTTTACCGAGGGAGAATTTGTTAAAAACTGCATGATGAAAGTTTGCAACGTCGTGTGCCCAGATAAAAGGCAAGCGTTTTCAAATGTGAGCCTGAGCAGAAATACCGTTGCTGATCGTGTACGTGAGCTTGCCACCAATCTACAACAACAGCTGGTAGGAAAAGGAATTTATTTCACTGCATTCTGGTACTGCCCAGCTGTCCATTTTCATCCGTGGAGTGGACTCAAATCTATGCGTAACAGAGGAACTTTTGGGATTAAGATCAATGCATGGCACAACTATGGGAAAATATTTATTTGAAGAGGTATCCAGATGTGTAAATGATATGAGGCTGCCTTGGGATAAACTTGTGAGACTCACAACAGATGGAGCGCCCGCGATGTGCGGTACAAAGAGTGTATTGGTGGGCAGGATTCGGTAGAAAATGCGGGTGGAAAACGGCGCAGGTGAGCTGACAACTTATCACTGCATCATACACCAAGAAGCGTTGTGTTGCAAAGCCTTGAAGATGTTCTGTGTGACATCACGAGCCATCTCAATGCGCTCCACCTGTAGCTTCAGGGGCGGGGCCGTGTAATCACAGACATGTACGCTGCAGTGAGGGCTTTTAAAACCAAGCTGCGCCTGTTGGAAATGCAAATGCTGCAAGAAAAGTTGAGCCATTTTCCGTGCTGCCAAACTATGAAAGAGCAGGTCTCTACCGCCGTGTTCCCAAGTGCACAGTTTGCTGAAAAACTCAGGATACTTGGTGGCGACTTCACACAGCGATTTGCCGACTTTGAAGCCCAAAAAAGCATGTTTGAACTGCTCAGTAACCCATTTGCAGCTGACGTGGAAAGCGCACCAACCTACATACAAATGGAGCTGATTGAACTCCAATGTAGTGACTCACTCAAGGCAACGTATGACTCTGTGGGCGCTGCACAGTTTCCACGTTTCATCCCGGACACCTGCGTACCCAAGCTGCCCAAATGCTCTCTATGTTTGGCAGCACATACCTGTGTGAACAACTGTTCTCTTTGATGAAGATAAACAAAACATCACACAGGACTCGTCTTACTGATGAACACCTTCACTCAATCCTGAGGATTTCCTCAGCTCAGAGCCTGACCCCAAACATTGATGAACTTGCATCCAAGATGAGATGCCAGGTATCTGGCTTAGACTAGTGTGCATCACAGAGCAGCAAACTGAGCTTTAATGTGTTTCCTTTTTGCACTTTTTTCTTGCTACCACAGGGCATGTTTGGTTTTTCTTTGAAGGAACTTATTTTTTGGCTGTTGTTCGCCTGTGGAAAAATGTTTTCATTAGAAATTACTCTGGAAAAGCTGCAGATAGAGCCATAAGAAATGTATGCAACTGATTTTTCATTTACTTAATATTTAATGTTGTTTTTATAGGCAATAACTTAAGCTTTGTTAGTTCCAGGCTCAATATGTGCAGTAAGTTTATTTCAATAAGTTTTGCAATAAACATAGAACCATTCCAGCCCTAGACTTGTATCGATTTTTTTATTTTGGCCCACTGTGTATTTGAGTTTGACACCCCTGGTCTAAGCCATCAACCTGTCTTTTAGACCCGATTCCAACTAAACTGTTTAAAGAAGTTTTACCCTTAATTAACACCTTGTTATTAAATATGATCAACCTGTCTCTATTATCTGGCTACATACCACAATCACAATTCCTTTTTGATAAAGCTTATAGTGAGGGCTGGCTCAGGTTTGCCTTGGATCAGCCTCTAGTTATGCTGCTATAGGCTTAGACTGCCGGGGGACACTTCCCTGCTCTCCTCCTCTTCCTCTCGCCTCCCCTCCCTATCTTCTTCTCCCTCTTTATCTGTATGCATTTATGTAAATGTATGTTACTAACTCATCATCCGTGGTATCATCCCCGGAGTTTCTGTGTCTCTCATGTGGCAGGTTGCCACTGATAAAGTTTACGTCAGGATCAGGAATCATGGCTGCGCCTGCTGCCCTGGTCCTGCTGGACACCGGGAAGCCTTTTTGACATTTTCCTGGATTCATCCATACGTCAAATATTGTATTAATACTATGTTGTTTATCCTGTACACACGACATCTATGGCACGTCTGTCCGTCCTGGGAGAGGGATCCCTCCTCAGTTGCTCTCCCTGAGGTGTCTTCCATTGTTCCCCCTTTAATTATGGGGTTTCTTTTAGTAAGTTTTTCCTTGTGCGATGCGAGGGTCTAAGGACAGAGGGTGTCGTAACCTGTACAGTCTGTGAAGCACACTGAGACAAATGTATAATTTGTGATATTGGGCTATATAAATACATTTTATTTGATCCCCAGACCCGCCCGACGCCTCACACCTTGGGCAACTCCGGAGAAGAATAGAGTCCAACCCCTATCCAGGAGTATGGTTCCAGAGCCAAGACTGTGCGTAGAGGTAAGCCCCACCAGATCCAACTGGTAGCGCTCCACCTCCTGCACTAGTTCCGGCTCCTTCCCCACAGAGAGGTGATGTTCCACGTCCCCAGAGCCTGCCTCTGATGCCCGGGTCTGGTCCGTTGAGGTCCCTGACCATCACTGCCACCCCTGTGACAGCGGACCCGACCCCAGCAGTTTTTCCCATGGGTTGTGGGCCCACAGGATGGATGGATGGGAAGCACCTCGTAGCTTCTTCAGGCTGTGCCCAACAGGGCTCCGTGGCAAACCCGACCACCAGGCGCTCGCTGTCGGGCCCTCCTTAAGGGCCTGGCTCCAGACGGGGGACCCGAGCTTCCTTCGGGCAGGGTCTCTCCTTCTCTTTCCCTCTGTATCATGAAGTCGTTTTGAACCATTCTTAGTCTGACCCCCTCGCCTGAGACCAATTTGCCTTGGGAGAACCTACCAGGAGCACCAGGCTCCAGACAACACAGCTCTCAGGTTCATAGGGACACACAAACCTCTCCACCACGGTAAGGTGATGGTTCCCGGAGAGGGAACAAGAACAAGGACAAGAACTTTCCCTCATGACTAAAATGTCTGCGGAAGATCCTAAAAGTCATCTGGAGGAGAGGGAAAGTGATGCCTCAGTGGAAATTCACTGAATGAGTCTGATCCCAAAGGCAACTGACAACTCCATCTTGCCATGATGGAGTTGTCAAGCAATGCCACATATTGTTCGAAAGCTTAGAATCTTGTCTATTTAGTGAGCAAAATGGTTTTGAGTAAGCAAACTCACAATCACCTCACCTATGAAGTCTCATCATAATCCTGTAATCAGTAATAATAATAAAAAAACACTTCCTGTTTCATTGCAGAGGTCCTATAGATCGTTTCCAGTAAAGAATATATCCATCTTGAATATCGTCACATCGATAGAAGCCCATGAACAGCTGTTGCAATCTTTGAAATCAGCTGATCGATGTGTTTATTTTCCCGATGATACTCGGTAAAAACGGCATATATCAAGCTATTAGCGCTATTTTGATGCTTGCTAGCCAGATACCGAACTCTGACTTTTCGATTGACACTTCATTTGAGCCAATAGGAGCTTCCATGCCTTATCGACAACCTTCAATAGCCAATGAATGTCAACTTGATAAGGAAGTGCCAGTCCTCTTCTTTTGTTTACAGACGGAGCCAGCAGCTGCCCAGTCTCCTGTTGACTCGCGTATCATGAAGCTTTAGACATGTGAAAACCATGGTTTTATTTTTACAAATGTTATCATTTTTTCATAATTGTATTTATTAATTACAAAATACAAAATAAACACAAAAATATTAATAAAATAAGATTTGTTACTTACTAGATTTTGTCATTACTACTGACAGGGAATATTGGGTATATAACAGTTATTTATAGTAAAGGCCAATAGTTATAGCCTTTTTATAAATAAATATTATAATATCTCCAAATGCACAGCTTGTGAACGCCTGGTGTTACTCTTAGAAAAACCTGTCTAATAAGTTAAGTTTTTGTCCCTTTTATCTGAAATTTGAACCTGAACTTGATAATACTTGGTGCTATGTTTCTATTGTGTTTTCCAGCTCTTACCTACCAGTTATACCCATCTTCAGGCATCTTTTTCAACAACAAACTTCAGGCGGAGTTTATTTTCTTCAAATATAGTATATTCAGACCACTAGTACTCAGTGCCAGAAGCACTTAATAATAATAATACATTTTATTTATAAAGTGCCTTTAAAAGGTACTCAAAGACGCTTTACAGGTACATATAACTTTAGAAATTAAATTAAGAAAAACAGGACATCAATATTTAAAATACATAGAAGTAACTACACATTAAAAGCAGATGGCAGGGACAGGAGGTTGGAGTCGGAGTAACGTGTGGTGTGGGTGAGGTACACTTGGAGTAATTTTGACTGTTTTGCAAGAACAATAAGAGTGTTATCTTTTGAATGAGACCAACATAAATGTAGAAGGACAAAACTCAAAGATCCACCTCCACACCCACATTATTGACAGGAGGACTAACAGTTCACAGAAGAATTATGTCATTGTGGCATTAATAATTACTGGAGTGAGTGTGAAAAATGACCCATGTACACGCTCAAGACAGGATTAAATCCCTGACCTCCCTAAGAGACATAAATCCAGTCCCAATGGGTCAGTTTATGTCAGGGGTAAGGCAAGGAATGTAGTGAATGAATGTTGTGGAATCTGTACCGTTAGTTTCATGCCAGGATCATATTATTTTTGATGGGCAGTATGTGTGTGTGTGTGTTGGGGTGTGTGGTACTCTTAATTTAAGAAAACTGTTCCTTTAAAAAGTGGTTTTCTGACATGTGTGTGAACATATCATAGACGTGCTCTTTCAGTAGGTGAAAACTGCGTCAAGGTTCAAAGATGTTCCACCTGCAGCAAAGTTCAAAGCGCTTCCACCTGCCGCTGATCCCACTGTAAGGAAGTTGGAGGGCCGGGCCTTTTGCCAAAACCACAGGCGGGCGTGGAGCGCAGCAACAGATGGATGTGTGTGAGTGTGTTTGTGGCTGAAAGGGCTTTGATAATGAATCTCCTATACTGTGGACCCACACACACGCACACAGACACATGGCATGGCCTTTAGCTGTTTCTTGGTGAAGTAATCTGGATAACTACAAAAATGCCAGTTCTGGCAACAAGCGCTACATTGGTTTGAACCCTTGATTGCAGTCAGTTCTCTGAGTAGTCTGAGATGATGTAGGTAGAAAGGATGATGTAACAGAATTGCATTGTATTTACTGTTTAAAACTACTAAAGTTGGTATAACAGAGAGATGACTAACTCTGAGATGAGTTTGTTTCAGTAGTCGGGTAGAGCCATCTTGAAATGACGTTGTCCATGGCGTCATAGAACAGTGTAGTGTCAGGGTGAGAGCTGCAGCAGTGAATGTAAACGACAGCAAGAGAGAATTGTTAAGAGATTTCTTACAGTGGGATCGACTGGGATTGAACAGGAGGCACTGCATTGCTCCAGGCTTTAACAATAATTATTAAGAGATAAAGGCAGCAACCTAAACTAAGAATGGGAGGACGCATCAGAATCGCTTTTCTTATCTTCGATATTCCAAATGAACTCACAGGGATCTGTAGACAGTAGCACAGTGGAGCACTGAGACCAACTTCTGTTTCTACCAAAGAACACAGATGTTCCAGCCTGTGGGGCCGTTCAATAAATCACATTTTTATTTCATTATTCTCATATTCTCTTTTTTGACCCTTAAAGTACCTCAGTTTTAAGTATTTAAACTGGATATCATCCAAAAATAATAAACAATATGTAAATAATGTATAATAAATAGTGAGCTGTCATTTGGATGACCGGAGATTAATACTTGATAATGGGATTGGCTATGAAAAATATCATTGCACCGATACTGAGATCATATGTGTTTGCCACACGTGTGTGTGTGTGTGTGTGTGTGTGTGTGTGTGTGTGTGTGTGTTTGTGTGTGTGTGTGTGTTTGTGTGTGTGTGTGTGTGTGTGTGTGTGTGTGTGGCCCTGTAGCATTCAGTCAGTGGCTCTCTTGTTCTCCCCTAATTGATCAGCAGATGGCATTGACAATTGATGAATAGGTTGGACATGGTACACCCCTCTCACTCTAAACACACACACACACACACACACACACACACACACACACACACACACACACACACACACACACAAGCACACACAGTGGCGCCCCTCTTGGTGTCATCACTCTTGTCCTACAAGACTCCTAACACCCCAGTGGCATGGGAGAGTGAGCGCATCAAACCACAGAAGATCAGCCCTCCTCGCTTCACTGAGACAGAGAGACTACACAAAGGCATGAGAGAGAGAGAGAGCAAGGAAGAGGAGATTCCTTACATAGCTTCCCATTTGTATGCACGGCTGCCATCAGAGAAATGAAGGTATCCCCAGATATCCCATCCCTCCCTGTCCTTTCATGTGGCATTCAAAGGCAGCTCTTTCCTCTTTGGGCCTATTGAGATGCCACCACCTGTAACTGGATGCAACGTTTTCTCTCTTTTGTCCTCTCTCTCTCTCTCTCTCTCTCTCTCTCTCTCTCTCTCTCTCTCTCTCTCTCTCTCTCTCTCTCTCTCTCTCTTTCACACACACACACACTCTCTCTCTCTTAGACTGTGTGGGATAACGTGAGTAAATGACAGAGGAAGTCGATAAGTGAAAAGGTTCACATCTGCTTCTGACACACTACACAATGCAAGAAAGCTGAAGAGATCGATTAATTTCTACAGTCAAATCAAATTGCAGAGATTCTTATGAATGTGGCTCACTGCAGCAGCACTATAGAGGTATCAACTCAGGTATCATAGGATAGCTTTAATAAATATAACAATATAATAATACAATTTTAAACAGCATAGGAAGTATACTATAAAGAAAAGCTTTTCAAACTTTTTCAAATACAGTTTATCACAACTTTGTTATGATTTTGTAGATTTGACCATCATCTCTATTGCTTATGACAACAACAATGCAAACTATCTGGGTACACAGTGACATCAGCGTGAAGAAGTCAGACGGGACAAGAAACATAAGATTAAATGATCTGATAGATTGGAAACAAGCCCACAGTTTAGTCAGACTATCTACACCAAAAGGGAGCGCACCTGAAATCCCAAAAACTAGTTCAGTATTATATTCATTAGCCAAGTATATATACACATGACTCTGGTTTTCCATTGCTCTTAATGTACTTATACGTATGATAACAATGAGATATGTAAACAAAAAGACAATTGTGCAATGATACAGAGTGCAAAGCGTGTTGGAATAATTAATGAAACAGGATTCAAGGGATCTAGGATCATTTAGTCACGATGCAACACAGAGTTTCACAATGAAATGCAGTTGTAGCTTAGTGCACTATGCAACACAAGAAAAACAGAACAGAACAAAAACAGTAGTAGATTAGAAGTGCATTCCTGAAGTGCATTTTTTAAATTTGCAACAGGAGCAATGTATACAAACTAAAATAATGGTGAATTCTCTGGACAGAAAACATGGCAAGTATCTTTCGACGGCTTTTGACATCAGGGAAACATTGTTCATCAACTGTGACATTTGAGCACAAAGTGTCTTTGATATAAACACAGTCCACCTCCTCTCGTCTCACCGGAGTCCTGCGCTCTGTCCTACGGTCCGCCCGTCAACTGCAGCTTGATCCGAGATGCCACGATGGAGCCACACAGTCCTGTTGCTGGTCGGAAGATGCCGCGGGAGGTGATCACGTCAATGTCCGCTGTACGTAATCCAATCACCACACTTCCTTCTCCGATGTTGATGAGTGGATCTCTCTCATATGCCATTCATGCTCCAGTAATAAAGAAGACAAAAAGAGATGAAAAGACAACAATTCAAACTAAATGTAGGGAAGTTCATGGGAGCTACCGGCTGGTTATGACTGTATATTGTATAATATATATACAGTATACAGTGTATTTAGAGTTGTATTGATATGTACATGTTAGAAGACATATATTTTTTAAACTATAAAATATATAATTTCAATACAGATTGTTCCTGATGTGCCTTGTGTTAAGTGTTCATCAGAGTGTTGGCCTGTGGAAAGAAACTGTGACGTACAGTGTTCTGTAGCTCCTGCCAGAGAGGAAAAGCTATGCAGCTTGTTTCTAAGGTGTGAGAGTCTGCAGTGATGCTTTCTGCCTGTTTCCTGAGTCTAGAGGTTTATAAGGTCTGAATGGAGGCCAGGTCGGCTCCAATGATTATTTCTGCATACCTTACAATCCGTTGTCGTCTGTTCCTGTCCTGTTAGGTGACTTATCCAAACCCAGAGTGATGGATGTGCAGAGAACGGCTGGACAGTTGTTGTGTAGAACTGGCATGTTGAACTTCCTGAGCTGGCCGAGAATGTTCATTCTCTGCTGGGCCTTTGTCTGATTGTGCTGGTTCTGGGAGATGGTGGATCCTATAAACTTGAAGGCTTCCACACCAAACACTGTGCTATTCAGCTCCAGGTTGTTCTGGCTGCACCAGAGGGCCATATGTTCAACTTGTCATCTGTGTGCAGACTTGCAAATGTCCCTGGGGAGTCAAGGTGTTGCAGGATGTAGTGCAGTCCCATGGTGACTGTATCATTCACTGACCAACGGTTGAAAACTGCCGTTTGACCATTTATTGAAGATTTTACTTGAAAAAAACACAAAAATACTAACTAATATGAACATAATATGAATGTAAAGTTTAGAGTATCCTGATCAGTCTTCAGTCAAAAATGAACCATGAATATCTGAGGACTTGCAGTACAGCAGCCAGAGGGAATGTGATGTCACCTTTAATCTGTCTAACCCTCGATCAACACATGTCTGTTTTCATGATTTTGTTTAGGGGTTAACGTCTTAACCTCTGCATGCTACTCTCTCTCCTGACCACCTATGGTGTCTCTCACAGTTCCTGTGGGCTGAATGTTAGTAATGAGTTGGCAAATGACTGTCTTAAAGTTTGATGGAGAGGTCTCCCGCTGACACACACACACTCACACCCACACACACACACACACGCACACACACACACACACACACACACACACACACACACACACACACACACACACACACACACACACACACACACACACACACACACATTGTCCCCCTCAGGGCTGTCCTCGACCCCCTGCTAACTGTAAAACAACAATGCTCCAAACTCTTTATTGATGAGGCAGCAGTGGTTTTCACTGACTTGCCATTTCCCTCCAGCCGTTTGAAGAATTGTTCTTTTTTGTTTTCACAGGACGGCTGATTGACATTTCTCCAGGACCAACCCTGCATTTTAATCACAGAAGAAGAAAGGGCAGACAGGAGCAGGTTTGAAAGGAATTAATCCATGAGATCAATGAGTTTTACTTGCTTTTGTTGAGATACCACACACCATTGATATATAGTCATACAAGATGCAATAAATGTCTACAACATATCCATCCATTGATATGTTTATTATCATCATTGGTGTATGAATATGTAATGTTTGTTGTCAAGGGTTAGGTATTTTAGATTTAGGTTGATACAATATAGAGTTTAAGAGTTTAAGATTTTACAGTATTTATTTTCTTATTACAATAAACTGTAGTGGAATAAATCAGGAAAGAAAGATAAATCAGAAACATGTTTGTATGAACAGGAGCTGGAGGAGATGTTTCTGTAGACTTCTACAGTCGCTAAAGTGTACTACCAAGCAGACAAAACATTATTTTACCCTTGAAACCTATATTTAATAATGCATGTAGAGTCTAAAATGTTGGTCTTAATATTATTGGTTCCTATCTTTACAATTTACATCCTCCTGTGAGAGAATGTTGACGTCTTTACTTACATAGCAAGATTAGCATCATGTGGAATGGAAAAGAAGATCGAAGGTAATCTCTCTTTCACCTTTACACTGACACCTAATACTCCACTAGATTTATGAGATACAAATGGTCAGTACATTAATTCATAATTCATAAATCGTAAATAAATGCAATTTTGCTTACTCACCAGTAATTTATTGACCTCCTGCGCCAACCAATGGAAGTGATGAACACAAACATGTTAGTATTTCAGCAGATAACACTCCAGCTGTTAGCCTGTCTGCCTTGTTGTATCCATCAGGTGGCATGGTGGTGGTTCTAGTTAACAATCCTTAATTTGTCTCCAATCTGCAACACTGCTTAATGCAATGGTCCAGGGTTTCGTTTACCCAGATCACCTTGGCATTCTCAGGCAGTCTGCTGTCATGGTTTACAAGATGCTTTCAAGTAGAGCCCCGATGCTCTGGTGCCTGGCTGCTGGTGTTATTGGATCAGTCGGCTGCCCCATCAAACACCACTGCCACAAGTGAGAAGCCTGTGAGGGATCAAGTCCTTGTCTCTGAAAAATGTCACTTTACTGGCTGGGATGAATTTGGCATCTGGCAATAATGTGAATATCTGCAAGTCCAAAAGAGGCTGATAAACAGTGGTAGTTAAGAAGGCATCCTTTTTTCTTTCTTCAAAACATATATATTAATTGATTAAAACATTTACCCACAGTGTACATAACTTCCTCCAAATGAAACACATGGCAGTGTATAAAATAATCATACAAAAGTATCACTATACACAAATAAATAGCTAAACATCAAGTTAAAAAGGAAATACATTTGCAAATAAAGTAAAGTAAATCAATAAAATGGAAAATAAATATATTAATTAATTCAATTAAATTAAGAATGCAGTTACAAACATAGAATAGAGTACAGCACACATTCCTCACAATAAATGAGTAATTTTCACCTTAATCCTCACACTTTCAGAAGCTTTATTTCTTTATATATGTATATAGAAAGAAAGCTTGTGAGTTTCTCAAGAGCCAAATTTGATGTTATATTCAATTAGTGACCAAGAGAGGGGCAGCCAACATTTTCCATGGTTTGTAGTAAACATAGGTCAACCCTTTTTATTAATCTATTAGATAGAGAAAAATTGGATGAATGCTTAATATACATCGCTCAAGACTTAAAGGTATTGGATAAGAGATGATTTGAAAGATATATTGTACTTATAGCATTGGTCAGGAGTATTATGATCAAATGTGTTTAACATCACAGGGGTTGTGCTTAAATTATATTGTATTAATCTCAGTAGTGATTTGTTGCTTTGTGTTTGAGCCTTTCAACATTAATCCACTAAAATATCCTATTGTAAGTCTTGTATCTACTCCTGTCTCTCACTTTCAGAGTTTCCCACCTTTATATTATATAATTGAGTAACAAGCACTTTGCCGACATTTATTTGGGTTTAAAATACAATATCTCCAGTATGAGGTTGTTGAACTGAATTCTTTAAGCGTGTCAGAATAAAAGTTGAAGAGTGGTTTCTGTGGCACGTCATACTTTGCTTTCAACTCATCAAACTTCATTAGATTGTTGTCCTTATAGAGATCCAGTAGTTTAACTACACCCTTACTCAACCATGTTTTAAATCCAAAGTCATTTTGGCCCGGGCTGACGTGTTCATTGCCCCAAATTGGTGAAAAACAAGACAACACTGGGGAATCAACCAAATATTTATGTACTTCATATCAGACAACAATGGTGTTTTTCACAATGGGATTATCTGTGTTTTTCTTCATTTCTTAAAGGTAGCACAGAATAAAAATCTATCCAGCATCAAACCTTTTGAGGACAATAATTCAATGTGTAACCAAGGCAAAGCAACCTCTTTAGAAAACCAAAACTCAGCCCTCTATTGTGCAGCCCAATGGTCCCTCTGCAAATGTGGCTACAAAAAAAAGGAGTCTAAATCTTGGCTTCCAGTTATTCCAAACACAGTTTTAAAAGCAGCTTTCTTACTTTGGATGGATAAGCTAATGGAATGGATTGGAAAACCTGTAAAATGTAGGTGATATATTCATCTTAATTATATTCATTCTTCCCACTATAGACAGAGGCTGTGTTGTCCATCTTGTGACATCTTGTGACACTTTACATACGTTTTTGACACATGGTCACATGCTTCGAGTGCTTATTGTTGGTGTTATTCTAACACCCAGATCATTAAAACTGTCGATGGCATTTACAAATGTGAGTAGGATATTGTTGGTTTTCTTCTCTGTTGTTTATTTAGAAACATAATACAAGATGTATCTTTGTTCACCCTAATATCAGAGAAAGCTACAAACTGACTGATCAACTTTAAGAGGGATGGTATTCATTTTACACGACCTGATAAAAACATGATGGTATAATCTGCATACAATGCAATATGATCCTCCAGGTCCCTTGTCTTAATACCACAAATTGAAGGGTGTGATCCTATTGCTATTGACAATGGTTCCTAGGCTATCACAAAAAGTAAAGGTGACACTGGTGAGTCTTGTGGCTGTGAATCAACAAACAGAATTTCAACTCATCTAAGAAAAGAAAGTAGTCACCAAACACAAAACATCTCAAGTAAATAAGGCAAACAAAATAAGCCGAACAACTTCTCTGCATCGAGTGATACATTGGCAGTCTCAGGCATCTTGAAGGCCATTGGATGTTGTCAAAAGGATCATTCCGACTCTATTCCTACCTAGTACTATACTACTACACAGTGGTGGGCCGTCAGGGCCAGCAAGGCCTTCTCTGCTGGCCTAAACATCATCAGAATATACAATTAATATTTACATATTTTTTCCACAAATATGTATTAAATTATTCCCCATAGTCTATTCTCTTCATTTCATAGCTTTCCTCTTGGTTGCGTTGCTTCCAGCCTCAGATCGAGATTTGGAGGGCTGACCTTTATGTTAGAGCTTTTATCCAATCATATTTCAGCCATAATGTGTTGCCAGGGTCCAAGAAATCTGCCCTTAGGCCTTCAGAATCAACAGTGCGGGCGCCTGTCGCTTAAAGTGAACGGAGACAAAACTGTGGCGTTAACCAATCAGATTTCGAGTTGGGGACACCGGGGCCAGCTAGCAGGCGTACGATAACGTCAGCACGTCCACGTCTTTTGATTGGATACGCACTATTGAGAGGCAGAGCTATGCAGAGCTAGCAAACTTTGAACAAGCTAATTTCTGTAGATTGCTACAAGCTGTTTTTTTTCAACCCACAATGGCTGAAGGAGGAGAAGGGATTGATTTGGTCGCAGATATAATTACAACGCCATTTTCAAGACAAACTTTTCAAGAAAAGATAGACATCGTGAGAAGAGAACGGCCTTGGCCGGGTTTGTCCGCCACTTTCAAATCACTAACTACGAGCGGTACCCCCGGCTCACAGCCTACGAGAGGCACTGCACATTGTACTGCTGGGAATGCCTGCTATTTACAACTAAATGTTTCGTAAATATTAATATAACTCTGATGTTAGGGTGATGCAACGCCCGGTTATACTGCGTTTCTGTCTAAATGTATAGTTTCAAAAGCCATGGTGTCATAATGATGGTATTAAGAGGTGGAATAATTCAGGTAGGACTGCCACTGCTACTACATCTGGAGGTGGTTTGGCCCTGTGATTGAATCTTAGCCATATGTGAATGCAATCTAAACAGTGAAACCACATCTCAAGAATAATCAGAATAATATCTGCCCAACATGTTTAAAGGTCAGCTTTATCCTCCTCTTCCTTTTTACTCAAGCTGCCTGTCAAATCGCTGCAGACAAGACAAGAACAATCTGTTACAAAGTGCAAGATGAGGGTCAAATGACTACGGGGGGTAGCGAAGATATCCCCTCACTGTGTGCGCTGTAGTGGTCTTGGTAGCTCCACCTGCCTCATTAGCACATCGAGATTACAATTTTTGGCGCAATCGACTTGTAGATAATGTATCCTGATATACATGTATTGATACCAGTTGGAAGAATATTAGGTCAGCAAAAGCTTTCATCGTAGTTAGTGCCATATAATCCCTACATATAATGGTCCTATCAATTTAAAAACATCATATTTATTATTATCATAATCAAATTACTTTATGCTGTTACTTCAATAGTCTTGTTGATCTAATAATGTATCATGAAACCAAAATGAGCCATTTAATAAATATTGTGAAACATTACAGAAAAACTGCCTTTATTTCTTATGAAACAAATTTTCTAAGATGCTTTGCCCCCCCAGTGAGCATTCTCATGGGAAAAATAACACCTACATTTTTTTCCTCCCCCTCTTCCTTCTTCTCCAATAAAGAAGAGAGAGCTGAGGGGCCATAACGGTTGCAAGGCAGGTCTGCTTGATCCCCATGCCGTGCTATCTTCAGTTTTCTCCATTCAGCCCGTACGGATGGGGATCAGTGGAGTGGACCGCCCGTCTGCCCAAAGGGACAAAAGTCCCCCTGCTAATTGCTGCCACATCAAATGAAGAGGGACATCCCAAATAGGAGCCCTTAGATTGATGGAGAGGGGGAGAGGGAAGAAAAAGGACAGCAAGTTATTCCTAACACTGCTCACTGCTCTTACTCAGATTACTCACCAGGCTTTGTTGAACACCAAAACAATCTAGTTTAAATTGTGGTGATTATTCAGGAGTTTAATATTAAAGGTAATTTTTATGTCTTTAATTTTCAACATGCATATGCATTTCCATGCACACAATGTAATATATTTGTCAAAACTGGGCTTGTTACTTATCCCACATAAATCAAACTAATGGCAGCTGCAGATTGTTTTTTGGCACATCCTCAACTAAGTAACCTATTCTATTATGACTTTATTCTAAAAATATTACAACTAAGTACACTTACATTCTGTAAATAAATTACATTTAATTTCATGGGGATAGTCAATCTGGTATCATTTCTGATATGTTTAAATTATATTGGCCTCGTAGACTGCCAGCTCTCTCTGCACTATGGGTTCATCCAAGTATCCTTACTCAACTCCTCTTTCCTCGACTCCTCTGTTCTCGATCACTTGACCCGGAATCTATTTCATCTTGAAGGAATTTATTAAGGGCGATTTATTTCAATGAGTATACTAACTAATTATTTAAGGAAGACAAAGGCAGTTCAATGAGAATATACTGTACATATGCAATGTCATTCTTCTGCAGAGGAAATGTTATTAAAATTAAAAGACAATAGCATAGCGACAATTTAAAGGTATATACAACTTCTAACGAGGATGTCCCATTTCCCAACTGAGGATTCCTCTGTCCTCACATGTCTCTCTCGTTTCCTACACAACTCCAAATTAATGTTGCTCCCTGTCTACTGGTTGAGTAAATAGGCAACTATTTGCTGACATATTAGCCATATAAACTTTATAAGGTGATAATATGTCAATGTATTATTTATTGTATTATTATTGTTTTTATCAATAGATAACTTCCTGCTGACTTGTCCCATGTCTTTTGCCTGTACTATTACTTTATTTAACGTTGTTTTATGATCTTTGTTGTATCTTACAACTCTGAGCTGCATGGCTCATGTGTTGATGTTACCATTTTACTAACTGTATTTTTTAAAACATTTTATCAAGATCAACATTATGATTGTCATAATTTATGTATGTCTTATTGCTTTTCTGCATGTGTCAAACATATAGTCAGTCTTGCTTGGCTGTATTTTGTTGCTTTGCTTTGCTTGCATGTACGGAAAAGGAGTGGATAGTGTTGCTGTCTTATTGAACTAATGTGGCGCTGCTTCCTGTTGTCCTGCATGTTGCTGTCACAGTCCTTATGGCGTCTTGCTGTCTTCTGTCTGTCTGTAAATGTTAACAAAACATCTCACCAAAGCACTGCAGTTGAACATTAGCCAGCTGACTAACACTGGCACGATTACAGAAATGTTGATTATTGTGCCTTGTTCTTTTAAATAAATAAATGAAATGAATGTTGTGCCTCCAAGTGGCTTAAAAAAAGGAAAGAAATATAAACTAATGCTGCATTCAATGTCCCCACCTTTGCCACTTTCAAACGTAAATGCAAATGCCTTGCTTTTGACTGACAAATCTGGGGCTATTTATTAATGCAGTGTAAGTGCATTGAAACTTTACTACAGCTTCATTTAATTAGCGCTCTTATTGTTTAGTTTATGTTACTTTAATAAGACACTTTAAGTTACATCTGTGTTTTTTTATCTGTGCTGCAGAAATACAAATCTGTTTTACTTTTATGTGTCAGCTCCTATTTTCTTTTTAGATTAAGTTTTAATAAATAAAGTGCTTTTTAACAATGAATCATTGCTTTAAAGAAATGATATTAAGAAGTGGTACCAGCTGCAGCTTTAAAATATTATTTACACATGAGTTGCTCATTCTTAAATCTGGCTACTTTTATTGTGGAAACTTTTATGTACTGCACATTCTTGTTTCTTTAGCTTAAGTTGAGCTTCATTGCTAAACTTTCCATTCTGTCATTGCTTGTACTTACCTAAAGGATCTCAAAGTGTGTTCTTCCATTGTGTTCTTACTGTATTATAAAAGATAGCAGCAGTGGTGAGATGTAAAAGAGAAGGTTTTGAATCCATTTTGAGCTCAGACAGATGTGAATCAAAGTTTTAAATGAACTATCCAGTTTTATCCAGGGGTTGTTGGGTAGATTAATGGTTTAATGAAGTCCCAATAATAATACCATGTCATTATGTGAATAGGATTTTAGTGGTGGGGCCATGTTTTTTTTCTGTTTCATGTTTTTTGGAAGAGTTGGAAAGACATTCCTAGATTAGTTCTGCCCGTGCGACTGCCTGCTATGTTATTGGGAAGCAGACAGTAGCTGACTGACTGCCTGTTTGACTGGTTGCCCTCTTATTGTCCTTCAGCAACGAGGATGATCAGTGGAGCAGGACCCAGCAACAAAAGGCTTGGAGCCACTACTCTGTGTGTGTTTGTGTGTGTTGGTGTATGTGTGTGGCTGTCACGGCCCAGTGATATAAGTGTCTTTGGGCCCCGGTCGGGTCCCTGCACCACACAGGGACAGAAAGAGAGAAAAAGCTGTCACTTCAGAGGGTTCTTTCAAAGGCTGCATCACTTTAGAGCAAACAGGCCCTGAAAGTCACAGTCCATATAGTCCTTCCAGCAGTCAAATGGTCGCTGCTCAGCTTCTGCATCAAATAATTTGAAATGGTTTCTTAAACCCCCCCCGAACAACACCCCTCTCTCCCACCCAGCCCTTCCTTTTCTTAACTCATGCATTCCTGTTTTCCAATTGTGTTGTCTTTGTGTCACAGCGAGGCTTTGTTGGTGCCATGGATGGCTGTTGAGGCAGGCGGTGCAGTTTCAAAGTGTTTATTGATGTGATGTCTCCACATGATGTTGGATCTTGTTGTCAGAGGTCACAACCTGTTGGTGTTCCGGTGTGGTCAAAGTAAGGCTCACATCTTGATCCATGCCGGCGGGTTACGCATGGCCTTTGAAAGCAACAAGACAAACAGATCTTTTGGACGTCGGCTCATCCATCAAGCACACCTTAGGACTGTATCAGCCAAGCATGCAGCGCTGCCACTCACCGGTAAGTAAGCTGTTTGCGGCAGGAAGCGAGGTCACAAGAGGACCTGCAGTAAATCAGTTGGTTAGAGCAGTGGTACCCAACATGGGAGCTGGGACCCCTATCAATATGATAACCGAGGTAGGAAATAATTTAAAGAATTTGATAAACATAATAGTATTTATTTTTCATTATTTTTCGTGAAACACTGTTATCTTTATTCTTTCTTCATTTAAAACATGATTCAAGTTAATAATTTGCTCAAAGCTTAGAGACAACTTATTAAGAGGGGCGCATATTAAGGGCTTACAAGCAAAAAAGGTCGGGAACCACTGAACTATATTTTCTATTTACCATTGATTATGTAAAAAGCATCTAAGCGTCAGGTCTCTGGGCTACCATCAACAGTCTTTACAACATTTGGGAGGACACCTTTTTGATGTTAAGTTTACAAAAAGGCATCTACTCAGAAAGTGGAAGCTTATCAGCCTAGCTTGCTCATGCTTGCACTGATTCACACTAGATGTTACTTTTTACTCATGTTATTTCATCTACTGCCATTGGAAAGCTCCTGTCCATTTTTTGCTCGTTCCTTTTTCAGTTTTGTTTCTTAACTTCTGGTTACTATTACTGACATTAGTAAATACAGGTCAAAAGTCACAGGCCTGATTGGTTCACTTGTCAAACTTTGGAAAACACACCCACATTTTTGAGGATGTGATATGGAAGAAAAACTCCTATTTTCTCCAAGCTCAGTCAGTCCTTTTGCAAAACTCTATTCTGGACTCAGATATTTGCTAAAATGTAGGCGGAAGGTGATCACAAGCAGATGTCCACCTCCACAACAGACACATTCTTACTTCGGTCCTTGCTCAAACACATAAGGTCAACACAAAGGCAGAGGGTCTTGCTAGCGTTAGCTTTCTCTGTTTCATGGGGTGCAATAGAGGTGATGGCAAAACTCACAACAATAGGAAGTCCAGTAGAGCTTTTCCATTGGCACTTTTTCCATTACTAGTCATAACACACTGAGTTGTGCCGAGTTGTGCCTGAGTGTATGGAAAAATCAATAGGATTCAAATCACAAGAACATAGTAACATACATAGTCACAAAGTTCACATTCTTTGTACATTTGTGTTATTAGATTGTCTATATTGTCATTTCAATTGGTTATTCTGTACAGATAACATCTATTTCCTGTCTGTTCGTCCTGGGAAAAGGACGGAGAGTGTCGTATGCTGTCCTGATACGAGCCTCTTGAGGCAAATTTGTGATTTATGATATTGGGCTTAATGAATCAAATTTATGTTAGAATTGTTGTGTTCAAATCCCTGCTTGAAAAGTCACTAGATTACTTTTTAATATGCATCTAAATCTACATCTAATGTCATTAAACATTGTATGTAGGTTGTATAGACTGTGGAACTAAGATATTATGAACACAGAGCCAGACACAGGAATAAACGTATTCTTGTACGCTAAAATCTATGTATTTTGTGATTTAATAAAATGTACCTAGTCAAATGAAATGAATTAAAACAAAACAAAGGAGAAGGAGTCCCCCAGACAATAGTTGTTAAGATTGGTCTTTGAGCCCATTCAGACTTCTGGCTGGATGCTGATCGGTCAGCTGAACGTGCTGCTTCTTTCCTCCACTCACTGAACACAGCTGGTCTAGAGAGCCACAGCCACACGAGAATACATTTGCTGGGAAATATTAGCCACTTTCTTCAAGAAAGAAGAGTTCAATTTTGCCCAAAGTTGCTAGATTTGTTGCGAGGCAAAGTCACTACATCTAGTAAGAAAGCCTATAGTATACTTTACCCATCTCCTTGTGAAAGTGGCACTAACCGGGGGCTGTACAGTCTGTGTAACGTAACGTTTTGTTACTTTGTTAATTGGAGTAAATCCACCTTCATCTTCAGAGCAGTCCGTCACTCTGCAGCCCCAGGAGACAAGGCCACAGGAGACAGGGCCCCAGTGACTCAAATTATGCCAACACTAACCCAAATTTCTAACTGCAGAAACAAAACATTTTCAGTCCCCTGGGATTAGACCTTTGGTGAAGTGGCTGAATTAAAGCTAGGTTAACTGTTAACTGAAGCTTGGTCTGTCTCCCAGGGCTGCCGACCACTCTAGTTGCCTCCTGGCGGCGGGGTGAGACGAGGGTGCAAGTCTCTCATTTCAGCCAATTTAATACAATAATAAAACTATAGAACAGACAGGGACCATGGCTGTATTCTTGACAAGCTCTTGGTGCAGCTGTACTTCTTCTCCCTCTGTACTGAGGCAGACTGCAGCTACAGTGACTCACTATCACCTCTAGAGGAACAAGTAGTATTGCAGGCTGGACGGAGCGCAGCTAGCTGTTAGCATGCTAACTTCAGTAGATATCTCTGCAACACAACACAGAGACGTCTTTGACATAACGTCAACACTGTTACCTCATCACACTCTGCTGAAAGTTATAATAGCCATATCTTTCACATTAAACCTTTAAATTGGCGATGTTAGTGAAGTTATTAATATTAAAGTTAGAGTATTTCTTACTTATAAAAAGAGCAATCAACCAGCCCCTGAGCGCACGAGGTGATGTGCAGTTTGTAAATGATTTGCTCCACTGCTCTCTGTAAATTATTTATAATGCCACGACACATAGTTCAAAAATTCAATTGTTATTATTTCAAGTGCAGGAGGAAAATGCCTCTTTAGGAATTAAATACTGTAAATGATTTGAGTAGAAGAAGATGTTTGATTATTTTTAATATATTGATCCCGCTGTTTCCTCTCAGATTGCTGTCCTGGTGTTGTCAATGGTAACTTAAGCATTAATGATCTGAAATAGTGTTACATTAAAGCTGCACTAAACCATATTTTCATATTATATATAATTGTTCATGCAGCTTTATTTGTCATGATATTAACGGTTTATATGTCTGTACAAAGGGAATTCAGACATCTAAATATTCTTAAGTAGCAGAAAGAAAAACAACGTTTGTGATCCAGGAGGATGTTTGAAAAGAGCATGAAATTTAAAAAAAGGAAAGAAATGGGAATGGGGGAAAGGTTTGTGACAAAGTGCTGGGGACACATTGTGGTGATCGTTAATAAACATGTGAACATTAATTGCAGGTCTGTGATGGAACACACAACTCTCAGGTGGGGGGTAGACGGAGGGTGGATGGAGGGTCAACAAAACATCAGACCTCTCCAGTCACCTCTCCGTCAGCTCTGCTTAAATCTTACATCTATTTCACAAATATTAGTTTTACTTTTTTGTGATCAACATTCGACAATGATGACATATGACAATGAGCTGCTCATCAGGTTGATCTAAACCCGAACGGTCGTTTGTTGTTGGACTTCTGTGCTAGTCATGGAATGGCCATAACAAACACCATGTTCGAACATAAGGATGCTCATAAGTGCACTTGGTACCAGAGCACCCTAGGCCAAAGGTCAATGATCGATTTTGTAATCGTATCATCTGATCTGAGGCCGCATGTTTTGAACACTCGGGTGAAGAGAGGGGCGGAGCTGTCGACTGATCACCATCTGGTGGTGAGTTGGATCAAGGGGTGGGGGAAGACTCTGGACAGACCTGGTAAACCCAAACGGGTAGTGCGGGTGAACTGGGAACGTCTGGAGGAAGCCCCTGTCCTGGGGATCTTTAACTCACACCTCCGGCGGAGCTTTTCAGCCATCCCTGTGAAGGTTGGGGGCATTGAACCTGAGTGGGCGATGTTCAAAACCTCTATTGCTGAAGCTGCGGTGATGAGCTATGGTCTCAAAGGACTAGAAGGGCGGCAGCTTCTGCCGTGTCAGAGGCAAAGCAGCGGGTGTGAGAGAAGTTCGGAGAAGCTATGGAGAAGGACTTTCGGTCGGCACCAAAGTACTTCTGGAAAACCATCCGGCACCTCAGGAGGGGGAAGCGAGGAACCATCCAAGCTGTGTACAGCAAGGGTGGGACCCTGCTGACTTCAACTGAGAAGGTTATCGGCCGGTGGAAGGAGCACTTTGAGGAACTCCTGAATCCGACTAACACGCCCTCTATCGTAGAGGCAGAGCTGGAAGCTGATGGGGGATCATCGTCAATTTCCCTGATGGAAGTCACTGAGGTAGTCAAACAACTCCACAGTGGCAAAGCCGCAGGGGTTGATGAGATCCGTCCAGAAATGCTGAAGGCTTTGGGTGTTGAGAGGTTGTCTTGGTTGACACGCCTCGTCAACATTGCGTGGAAGTCTGGGACAGTGCCTAGGGGTTGGCAGGGGTGGTGGTTCCCCTATTTAAAAAGGGGAACCAGAGAGTGTGTGCCAACTACAGGGGTATCACACTTCTCAGCCTCCCTGGTAAAGTCTACTCCAAGGTACTGGAAAGGAGGGTTCGGCCGGTAGTCGAACCTCTGATTGAAGAGGAACAATGCGGATTCCGTCCTGGTTGTGGAACAACAGACCAACTCTTTACTCTTGCAAAGATCCTGGAGGGGGCCTGGGAGTACGCCCATCCGGTCTACATGTGTTTTGTGGATCTGGAGAAGGCATATGACCGGGTCCCCCGGGTGATACTGTGGGAGGTACTGCGGGAGTATGGGGTGAGGGGGTCACTTTTGAGGACTATCCAATCCCTGTACGCCCAAAGCGAGAGTTGTGTCCGGACACTCGGCAGTAAGTCGGACTCGTTTCCAGTGAATGTTGGCCTCCACCAGGGCTGCGCTTTATCACCAATCCTGTTCGTGATTTTCATGGATAGGATATCGAGGCGTAGTCGTGGAGGAGAGGGGTTGCAATTCGGTGAGGATCTCATCGCTGCTCTTTGCAGATGATGTGGTCCTTATGGCATCATCGGTCTGTGACCTTCAACAGTCACTGGATCGGTTCGCAGCCGAGTGTGCAGCGGTTGGGATGAGGATCAGCACCTCTAAATCTGAGGCCATGGCTCTCAGCAGGAAACTGGTGGATTGCCTACTCCGGGTAGGGAATGAGCCATTACCCTAAGTGAAGGAGTTCAAGTACCTCGGGGTCTTGTTCGTGAGTGAGGGGACGATGGAGCGAGAGATTGGCCGGAGAATCGGAGCAGCGGGGGCGGTATTACAGTCACTTTACCGCACCGTTGTGATGAAAAGAGAGCTGAGCCAGAAGGCAAAGCTCTCAATATACCGGTCGATCTTCGTTCCTACCCTCACCTATGGTCATGAAGGCTGTGTCATGACCGAAAGAACGAGATCACGGGTACAAGCGGCCGAAATGGGTTTTCTCAGACGGGTGGCTGGCGTCTCCCTTAGAGATAGGGTGAGAAGCTCAGCCATCCGTGAGAGACTCGGAGTAGAGCCGCTGCTCCTTTACGTTGAAATGAGCCAGTTGAGGTGGTTCGGGCATCTAGTAAGGATGCCACCTGGGCGCCTCCCTAGGGAGGTGTTCCAGGCACGTCCAGCTGGGAGGAGACCCCGGGGAAGACCCAGGACTTGGTGGAGAGATTATATCTCCTCACTGGCCTGGGAATGCCTCAGGATCCCCCAGTCGGAGCTGGAGGATGTGGCCCGGAGAAGGGAAGATTGGGGTTCCTAAACTGGAGCTGCTGCCCCCGCGACCCGATCCCGGATAAGCGGTAGACGATGGATGGATGGATGTGGTACTGGTCCTGTTGATCTTCTCTGACATCCTGCTGGCCAATGTGCAGGCACTGGATGATGGGCTGGATGACCAGCATCGGTTTCCAACGGTATATTAGCAACTGTAATGTCCTTTGTGTCACTGAAACTCTTTTTCTACATGCTGATCTTGCAGAAAACGGAGGCGGCTGATGGGACATTGCCTTTCACTGGAGTTGTACCTGGTACGATTTCATGTGATTGACTGAGTCATACTTTGTAACATGACCACAGTCGTTTACTAACCTTGATAGAGATGTCAGATCAGAAAACACTGTGTTATTAAAGACTGTATGGACAAACGTGTATTTTGTCCTTTAATTTGGATTACTTGTTGCATAATTCCTCAGGATGGTGGGCTGCTCTTACAATCCTGTGGAAGAAGCTGCAGTAGCTGTCTATGGTCCAAACATACACTCATATAGTCCAGTCCAGCATTACACAACACATCCCATATGCTGACAGTCAACCCCCCCCTCCACACACACACACACACACACACACACACACACACACACACACACACACACACACACACACACACACACACACACACACACACACACACACACACACACACACTTCTATACACAGAAAAGGACAATACAACACAATCATTTACTGTAAAGCAACTCTAGATCACTCCTAAACCCTGTGAACATGGCAGCTGCCTGAAGTCTTTCTCCTTCCTGCCTGTTGTTTCAGTGTTGTTGTGCTGCTCGTTACACCTGACTGTCCTCATCAGCTCTCATTGTCATTCCATCAGGAGTTAGATCTAATGAGGGTCAGTCTCTCATTACCGCCCTCACCCGTCGGCTCACCCCAGTCTAACCTCTGACCTCTACCTCCCTACGGCCAATGGAGTTTTTTTCTCCCTCCTCTTCTTTTAGCCTTATGGTCAGACATAACACAGCATTTTAAAAATTGGTAACAGAAAGTTTGAGAATAATGAGTGAAAGAGCCAGATTATGTGGAATGATACAACTTTCATAAGTAATCAAATCAGGTTACATTTTGAAACAATTGTTTTTGACAACATAAACTAAACAAACTAAACAAAAACAAAAACTTTGCTGCTGTTGGTTATGGTTAAAATAAAATAAATGAACAAATGTTCCATTTACATCAAGGAGTATGTAAACAAAAACCACTACCAAGACTTCCCAAACAAATATTATTTATAGAAGGGTGGTGATGAAGGAGTGTGTGTGTGTATGTGTGTGTGTGTGTGTGTGTGGGGGGGGGGGGGGGTCACAGTGAGGGTGGAGGTGAAGATTAGGGGGCAACAATGAGTTAAATGTTCCCCCGCCAGACCAAGTAGAGGCCGAAACATCCCCCCATGTCCATAATTTGTCTGGAATAATTGAGTGTGTGTGCATGTGTGTGTGTGTGTGTGTGTGTGTGTGTGTGTGTGTGTGTGTGTGTGTGTGTGTGTGTGTGTGTGTGTGTGTAGCCGGGGCTCAGGCCTTGCTCTCTGGTTGTTGGAGGTGAAGGGGCTCTCCAGAGGGAGTGGAGGACCCTCGCTGTCAGACAGGAATCTGAAGAGACCTCCCAGTAGCCCTCAGTGGTGAGACCCTGCAGCTCCATTTATTCACAACCCTCTGTAGCTCAGGAAGGCTGAGAGTACAAATGTTCACGTTATTTGATTATTTGAACAACACTTAATAATTGTTATTAAAAAAAACAGACATTATGCGAAAAGAAAAATATTTTACCTTTAACAACTTGTCCAAGAAGTCTAAATGTGCAAATTCAGATCATGTTGGAAACGTGTGCAGTCGAGGTGGACGTGGAGTTACTGGAGGAGACGGTGTTCAGTCGAGGTAATGGAGGAGGAGGTGACAGTAACTATATCTTCAACCTTGCTTTTAAAGCCAACAAATTATCCTAAAATGTGACATCCCAGAATAAAAGGATGGTCTTTCACATCAAGGAGGTGACTGATGGTGTTGCCTTGAGCTCAGCCACTGAGTGCCAATTTAAATGTTACACTGCCATCTAGTGGCCAGACGGAAACACGTTGAACCAGGATCTATAAGTGCAGTTCATTGCTAACATATTGAGCTTGAAGGTTCGTTCTAAACTTAGGAACAGATGTGAGACTGTATTTCACTTTTTTATTTTTACTTGTGGGGTGTCGCACCCGTTTTGAATGTTATCACATGATTAAATGGGCGTTGTTAAAGTGTGTGGCAGATTTGCCGCCATCTCCACAGCTGTGAGTTTGGTTGGCAAGACGGGCGTTTCTTTTGCTCTTTTAAATAGTTTGTTCTCACAGGCTTTAAAGATCACGTGAGATAGTGTACATAATTTTACTTTTTGTTTACCATGTGTCGCAATTAACCTGTTATGTCTAAAGGAAAACGGTTCTGAAAATATAGATTATTCTTGTTTTACATATATTGGGGTTTAGAAGCTGTAAATGCTTTATTGTATGTAAAGGTTTAACCTGTTGGGAGGGGCTATATGTTTAAAAGGGGCTGCGTCAGCCCTGGGGAGTCAGTCATGCTTTTGTTTTGGAGCAGGTAGCAACTATTTTACGACCACATTGTATTTGCATTGTATGTTGTTTGGAAATAGAATTGAGTTGTTGAGGAACTCGCTTTTGTGATATTTTTGATTTTTTTTGTAATCTCATAGAGTATTTAGTTATTTAGCACCCCCTGCTCCAGGTGTATAAAGAGCATGCATGTCACTGTTTTATGTCTCTCTATGTCACTGGGTTGAATAAGTATTTTTATCAGCAGAACTTAATAACCTGTAATAAATAGAATGATCCTGTTTGTCTTTGCTGAGCCTATCACAGCCATGCCCTTCAGCTGGGGTAGTGCAGGGGGGGAGGGCATGCTATTTATGTTGAGCATAACAACATAAAACACATACAAGCCCTTCTGATGACATAGGAAGAGCTGATTCTTTTCAAGTTGTCTGTTTGCTTTGTCTATCACCTTTCAGATAACCTCTGTGACATAAGCCGGGGTTACTCTAGTTTAATTTCAATGTGGCATTGAGGATATATTGGAGAGTTACATGTATGACCTCTAATGCAAAGCACAATATTTGTGACAATAGCCCTTTATTCATTCAATGATGAAGCATTTATTCCGTGTGTATTCTTCCTGGGGTCCATCTGTTTAGAGAATACACAGAGGCAGTCCTACGTCTATTGACCTCGCTCTTCAGCAGCCGACCCTATTTCACATGCAGTGCCATTTAAGATTTGAAATATGTTGAAGATCAGAGGAGGTTTTCTACATAAACATGCAATAACTGATTGTTTGGCCAGCGGGAACAAACTGTAAACACAACGTTGACAATGTTTTTAAAGGTGCCCTGTGGAGCGCAAACAAACTAAGTTTATGCTTATATTCAGTGTTACTTACCAAAACTCATTGTGTGTGTTCTTGAGGTCTAACTAAAAACTATTTGAAACCCTCATTGTTTATGTCCTTCCTTCTTCTCTGCCTTTGTTGCCACATTGTTGTAGATCTGCTGTCAATCAGTAGAATAACCTTTGTAACAATTATCTCATCACCTGCTTGCATGTGCATCCGTGTGTGAGATCAAAAAACGAACATACTCAGAAACGAAACTGCTCCAAAGCGCTACTAGAGGTCCAACAATTCAAAGGGTAACTTTAAGTAGATACAGCAAACGTGTTGGCCGATACCTGCCTTTTGACATATCCAGCAGACACAGAGCAATGTTAGCAACATGTACTCCTGAGGAACATATTGGCTGCTAAATACTCACTACGTTCAGCAGTTGTCATGACTACACAGACACCTCAACACCCAGACTTCCTGGAGGCAGTGTGGTGCAGCCAGGAGGAGGTTACGATGCAGGCTCCTCTGCCAGTCTGCTCATTCAGAACAGCTAGAAACACTTTTACCTTTTGGTTGGATGACAAGTCGTTACACATAGTTTATTAGAAGTACACTCAGTTTGTGCAGCTGATTGTACCACAACTCCTTTTAGTCAAGTTTCATATCCCTTCCATTTAAATCCAGTGATGGCCGATGCAAAATTTGGGGCGAGTGATTCTGTTGACATATTGTTGTCACATGCATATTGTGTTAACATATTGGTGTCACATGCATTACAACATTGTTCCTTTGATGTTTTTGTAATCTAATTCTTTGTTTTTTTGTTGTAGTACAATTCCTCATAGATCTCCTGTGCTCCAACACCACACAACTGCTAAAACTAAACTAAACCAAAGTGTTCTGAGATGGGTACCTTCTCTCTTCACCTCCATTTGACACTGTCTGAGTTGTACTCGATCATTGCTGATTATTTATTGTTCTCAAAAAGGTTATTTGGTCCTCAGGATTACACCTTTCTAAAGCATGGTTTTCTCTCAGTTGCTGATTCTAAGAAATCCAGTCAGGTAAAATATGTGTCGTGCAGCCACGCCTGATGGAGGCTTCTAACGTGCACCACAGACAGATACAGGATCAACAGGCAGACTACACTAACATATCCAACTGAACGACCCCTGGCTCAAGTTTTGGTCTCCAAATGCAGGCGTGGGTTCAATGGATGTTTTCCTAACCTTGTATTTGAATATAAATATTATGTTTGACCGTAACAACATGATTTGTGTAAATATGATACAGAACTGAAAGAAAATCCTTTCATGGCTTCTTCTCATACACAGAGATCATGCACCAAGTGTTAAATACAAACATTTGACCAACATGTTGCCATCCCAGAGGAAACTTTCTATGGGGTAAATAGTGAAGCAACAACTATTTCGAACAGAGACCAGAAAATGACACATTTTTACAATGTGACATCATGCGCTGTTTCACACTTTCCCCACCGTTTGACAAAGGTGATATTCTGACTGAGCACACAGCTGTTCTCCTCTATTTGCTCTTATTCAGCCCTGCTCTATTCCCCTATTTGTATGTGCTGTCAGTTAGTGTAGCTCTATTTGTTTTTACCATGTCCTGCCGCTTTCATGTTTGGTAATCCTCTCCTTTTCTTCAAAAGGCAGGCTTCCAAATGTGTGCTGTAGAAGATAATCCACATGGTTCATCGTGACCACAGTCGGGACCATGATCTGGCCCTGACTGAGGCCCCTGGGCTCGTGCCTTTTGGAGCACCCCACAACTAATTTCTTTTAACACACTGAATCATATGGGCAACTAGTTAAAATAAAAATAAAGGGGTAGCTACTTACAGTAAGTAGGGTTGCTTGATTATGGCAACAATAATAATACAGATTATTTTTGTCAATATTGTGATCACGATTACTCATCATCATGTATTTATTTTATTTAATAAAAACAACGTTGTCTGTGGCATGGCTGAGAGTATGTTTGGGACAGGATTCTGGGAGACTGGTGGTTGAATGCAACAATTTAATCCTAAACACATTGGTTGTAGGTTATGAATGGTGATGACAGAGGGTCGTCCACTAATCTGAGGATCGGTGGTTCGATCCCTGGCTCCTCCAGTCCGCCTGTCGGAGACGAGATGATGAGCAGGTATACAAGCTTTGAGGTGTCCGAAGACTGAGAGGCCTGTGGTCAGCATGGGCCACACACTGCCCGGGGCCTAAGGCTTGGAGACCCCTGGCGACCTGAGGCCCCAGGGCACTGGCCCGGTTCATAATCCAACCAGTTACTGTTTTATCAAAAATAAATAATAATACTACAGACACATTAAAAGGACAGCACTTGAAAACTAAATGTATATTTAAGTGAGGCTCATCAGGTTTGTTATAGATCAAAGTGAAGATTGACTTGTGTATTGTAGTTTCCCCACACTCGGGGCACTTGACATTGCGAGTGGGCAGTCCACTCTAGAGCCAAGATAATTTAAACCATTAACCATTTTAAAATATATTTGCAACCACTGCCGATAAGCAGGATTTCTATGTCATACATTAGTTCAGAATTATATTAATTTCTGACGTAGGGCAGCTGGAACATCAGGGTTGTGATGACTTATCAGTAGAACATGTGTCGGAGGACCTTTGAATGATGTGTACTGTACATTCACAGAAACTGGTACAAAATCATTAAGGTCACTAGGTCCTTGTAAACACTGTATGAGAGTAACTAGTGTGGATAGTGAACCTGAAGGTGTTCACTGCAGTCAATCTTTTTCTTCTTTGATTGATAGTAAAGTTATCCCTGTTTTTTAAAAACAATCCTGACAATGGACTTGTGAAATCTTTCCTTTGCACCAAACACTCAGTGCATACAAACAGTGCAGTGCAGCTGCCATTTGCACAGCTGTGTTGCTCTGGAGTCCTGCCAGAGTTTTTCAGCCCACACGTGTTCAGTAGCAACGGAACACACACACACACACGCACACACACACACACACACACACACACACACACACACACACACACACACACACACACACACACACACACACACCAGACTGAGGACAGAGAAATGTTTGTAGAACTAAATCATTAATATGTGGTAATGTTCCTGATAAACCCATATCCAAAACCTCCAGCTGTGTTTTCACAGCTGCTAGAAAGAAAGCAGGACTACATGGAGGCTCAGTGACATAACACCTCCTCTTTTCCTGGTAGCATCAATATATAACACTACTGGACTTAGAACTGTTGAGGACTATCAACACTGGTGGTAAACATGCAAAGCTGCTCATGTTCCTTTTAGAGAACTCTCTGAGAACATAGAAGTCTACGAACAGGTTAGTTGAGACTCCGCTGGAGAAACCTCCCCTCATCTCTCCGCTTGTTTTACACCGCCCTCTGCTGTTAGAAAGACAGATTGAAGTACCAAAAGTAGTACCTACAGTATTTTACAATCAGGGTAGTCGTGCCGATTTAGAGTGAACCTTTTCTTAACTTTTCACAGAGCCACTGCTGTCAGACCTATGCGGCTGTGACTTCTCTGTAGAGATTATTTTTAATATAGTAAAGCATGATAGTAAACTGAATATTTTTGGGGGTTTTGGAATGTTGGTTGGTCAAACCAAACAATCTGAAGATGCCACCCTGGGCTTTGGGAGGTTTTCGTGTGCATTTTTCACCACTTCCAGGCCAGTGAGGAGATATAATCTCTCCACCGAGTCCTGGGTCTTCCCCGGGGTCTCTTCCCAGCTGGACGTGCCTGGAACACCTCCCTAGGGAGGCGTCCAGTCCATCCTTACTAGATGCCCGAACCACCTCAACTGGCTCCTTTCAACGCAAAGGAGCAGCGGCTCTACTCCGGGTCTCTCACGGATGGCTGAGCTTCTCACCCTATCTCTAAGGGAGACGCCAGCCACCCGTCTGAGAAAACTCATTTTGGCCGCGTGTACCTGTGATCTTGTTCTTTCGGTCATGACCCAGCCTTCATGACCATAGGTGTAGGCAATCCACCGGTTTCCTGCTGAGAGCCATGGCCTCAGATTTTGAGGTGCTGATCCTCATCCCAATCGCTTCACACTCGGCTGCGAACCGATCCAGTGACTGCTGAAGGTCACAGACCGATGACGCCATCAGGACCACATCATCTGCAAAGAGCAGCGATGAGATCCTCAGGTCACGAAACTGCAACCCCTCTCCTCCACGACTACGCCTCAATATCCTGTCCATGAAAATTATAAACAGGATTGGTGATAAAGCGCAGCCCTGGTGGAGGCCAACATTGACTGGGAATGAGACCGACTTACTGCCGAGTATCCGGACACAACTCTCGCTTTGGGCATACAGGGATTTGATGACCTCAGAAGTGACCCCCTCACCCCATACTCCCGCAGCACCTCCCACAGTATCACCCGGGGGACCCGTTGACCAGTTGGGCATACTCCCAGGCCCCCTCCAGGATCCTTGCGAGAGTGAAGAGTTGGTCTGTTGTTCCACGACCAGGACTGAATCCGCATTGCTCCTCTTCAATCAGAGGTTCGACTATCGGCCGAACCCTCCTTTCCAGCACCTTGGAGTAGACTTTATCGGGGAGGCTGAGAAGTGTGATACCCCTGTAGTTGGCACACACTCTCTTCCCCCACCCTTTGATCCAACTCACCACCAGATGGTGATCAGTTGACAGCTCCCTCACTAGTTCCGGCTCCTTCCCCCATAGAGAGGTGACATTCCGGGTCTGGTCCGTCGAGATCCCTGACCATCACTGCAACCCGTGTGACAGCGCACCCGACCTCAGCAGTTCTTCCTGTGAGTGGTGGGCCCACAGGATGGATGGATGGGAGGCACCATGTAGCTTCTTCGGGCTGCGTCCGACCGGGCTCCGTGGCAAACCCGGCCACCAGGAGCTCGCTGTCAGGCCCTCCCTCTGGGTCTGGCTCCAGACGGGGGCCCCGGGCTTCCTCAGTGCAGGGTCTCTTTTTCATGAGGTCGTTTTGAAGCCCTAACTAGCTAAATAAAAAAAATATATGATGACAGTTAAATGGAGCCTGTTTTTTGAGGTATTAACAGTGATTGGAGACCAAAATTAGTCATGTGTCTTTTGTTCAGATTTCCGATGATCCTTTGTTTCAAGCCATTCCTCATTTCCTGCAACCAGACGTCACCTTTCGCACCTAGGTGTGAAAACTCAGCTGATAAAACCAAATCTCAGAGATGGTTTGCCCTCTCTTTTTTCTCTCCGATCGAGCTGAAACTTCACAAAAGCACGACTCCACAAGACAGCACACTACTTTCCTTCATCTCAAAGGATTTGCCAGCTAAGCTAACAGCTGAGAGCTAAGTAGCCTTTCCATTCATGAACTGAACCTTCACCGGGCATACTATATTATTTAGTATACATTAACTTTACACGGTTAAGTAAGCATAGAACTGCTATACTGTTGTAAATGTATATACAGGTGTTGATCTGGTTTTTATTCACTGAGCTGTATTGTGTAATGTGTTGTATTGAGCTAATGGGCAACCAGAGGTTGTTTCACCAGGTGATGTGTTAGTATTGTAAACACAGACAAAGTCCCATGCACAATAACCATCTTCTTAACACAGCACCATTATGATACATGTTACCATCTCACAATAATTTGTGAATTTGCCTTAGCGACACACACAGCTAAGGACTCAAAGCTCCCACTGCTTATGTCCCCTTTGTTCTACACACGTTTGTGCACGCGTAGGCAGAGCACAGGACTGTGCACACATTATCTTCGGAACGCCACCGACAGACGCACACACCCACACACTCTCTTTCTCTTCCACACACACACAGACACACACACACACACACACACACACACACATACAAACATTTGTGTACATTTTCCCTTTTCATCGCTTATTATTATCTTATTAATAAATGCTTTTTGGAATACACATGTTGGTTTATTTAATGTTGTACAAGAGTGAGTACTGCCACCCTCTACTCTCAAAGAATTCTGAAATCCTTCAACCTTTACCAGCTCTTGATATGGTCATTTTGTTTATAGTTATTGATTTAATTATTAATCAGATTAACCTAATTCATTGTCTAGTATATTTTATTAGACTACATTAAATATCATTTGCTATCATTTTCCTCTGCTTCAGAGCTTCTGATGAGGAAGTGTTTCTCCTAGAGGTGACTTAGTGTAAATTAAGTCATATTAATTAATATAATTAATAATTATATTAAATACAATAATTAATAGTTATTTTAATAATTATTAATTCCATCTCATTGCCATTTCAATCTATTTTTGAACTAATGCACCTGCTTCAATGTAATGCCAGTTATTATCAACCTCTATTTATGATATTATAAATATTAATAGTTTTATTAATATTAATTATCATCAATATTTGTTGATAACCAGACTTGTTCATACCAGAACCCCAACATAATGGTGACCCTGGCATGAGGCATAGCAGTGTTCTAACACATCTAACACTTTAGATGCTAGTAAAAGCAGCCATGCAGCCTGCCAAGCTAAAGCGACACCTGATTGCAGAATACCTGGAATATGAGGAACAAAGAAAATCTTTTTCAATCAAAAGAGTGAGGAATAGGCATGCACCTGCCATAAACACAGATGGTGAAACAACTTTAGAGAAATCATAAAAGGCTTCTTACTTGGTGACCTTAAAGTTGAAGTACTTACGGAAAGCCATCTTTAGACTGGTACATTTAAATGTCTGGATTTATGGGGACTATGCCAGTCTTGCTACTGTTTATTTTCTGAAAAGTTTTAAGATAAATTATAAATGCTGTCAAGTTGAATCCAATTGCAATTTGAATAAAATGAGCGTATGTTTAAAAGTATATAAGTGGTATTAACATGATTCAAATTTAAATGTGTTTATCATTATGAAATAGGTCTGAAGTATTGAGATATAAAAGTTGTAGAATACTAATTGTTCGATTTGAGCGTTACGATTATGAGGGCTCCCTGGCTCCAAAAAGGTTGAGAACCCCAGTTTTAAATGATTATGCAACACTTAGAACATCAAAGTGCTATTCTTCCGCTTGCTCGTTCTTCTGTGTTCTTTTTATGTATCTATGTTATTTTCTAATGTTTATTTGAGTTAATGTGATATTATTATTATTATTATCATTATTATTATTATTATTATTATTATTATTATTATTATTATTATTATTATTATTATTATTATTATTATTATTATTATTATTATTATTATTATTATTTTCCATGACTGACGGGAAGGTACACTCGCCTGTATGAGTGTACGCAGAAACAGTGACTGTTCGCCTCCAGAGCCCCAGGGGGCAGCACTGCTCTGGTGAGGGAGGATGCAGCGCCGGCTGCCTGCCGGAAAACACCCGTAGAGGAACCGTTTAGCAGCCTACAGAATAAAACTTCTGACGCATAGGGTTGTCAACTCTGTGTGAAAACAGTTTTCACAGAATAAGCCTGTCAATTAAGTGGAGATGGCTGACGAGTCTGGAAATTACGATATATTTGACAATATTTTTTTGGCGGATGAAAGGTGAGTTTTCTGAGTTTTGCTTACCGTCGCACGTGTCTAACGTTACCTGGCCACTCCGAGTTAGAATGTTGATGATTTGACGTGAGTTTTTTTGGTTCTTCGATGCTGGTGTAAAACCTGGAACAGTTCCCTGACGGGATGACCCGAAATTATCTATGAACTCAGGGCTCGCTTTCTATCATTTATCATGGAAGAGTTGGTTATAATTCGGATTTTAGATGAGAACAAGCATTTTGTAAAATGTCTATAATCTGCTGGTGTAATTGCCACAATTACATTTTCATAATGAAGAGTGAGTGAGTGAGCTATACATATTGTAAATGGACTGCATTTATATAACATTAGCGCTGACTACTCAAAGCGCTTTACAACACAATGCCAACATCACACACATGATTGACCCAATCACATACAAATACAATAAAAATAAATTCTGAGATTCTGCGAGAAAAAAGACAGTCAACTCAAGCATTTAATTTACCATTAAAACATTAACATTTGTCAGACTGCATTTCTGTTGCGGTTTTCTAGTCTACTAACCTCTCAAAAGTGATTTACAAAACAGCCAACATTCACCTGTTCACACACATTCATGTACTGGAGGCTGTCATGCGGCGCTGCCTCTTGGGATGAGACTAATCTAGAGTTTTATTGGGAATCGGGATAATAACTCTCAATAAATTAATCGGTGTGAATTGCCATTATCAGGATGATCGTGAATATCCTCATCCCAGAGAAGTAAAACATCTAGCCTGTGTATTTTACATTTTAAATGTTTTACAGCAATTATCACGTAAGAAGGAACAAACTCGAACCATATTGATATTGTTTTAATGTATTTATGCAGGGGGGCCCTCTGATTTAAATTGTATATTTATTGTTGAATTTGTTTATTATTACTAAAAGGGATGTTCTCTGTGATGTTCTAAAACAATTTGTTTTCAGGTTCCGGGGGGAGGGCTACCAGGAGGGATTTGAGAGAGGGAGCCGCCGAGGGCTGCAGGATGGCCGCAGACACGGAGCCTCTCATGGGGCCAAGCTGTCCACTGAGGTGAGCCGGCTCACTGGATGTGACTGATGTACTGTTCTGTAGCTTAGTGCCTTAACATTTGCCTTTTATCCATCACACCAGACAGTAGATGTGTCTGTGTACTTGCAGAACATGGCAGACATGATTTAGCGGACATCCTTCTGTATGAATAAGTTAGAACTTGAATAAGAAGTGTTCACTATGACCATCCTATGTCTGTAACCATTAGGTAAACGCATGGTCAGTTAAACCGTGCTAGCAGCCTGTTTCAGAATAAGTTGAGTTGCTTTAAATCCATTCAGCCTATCTGGCTTGTTTACAGTCTCTTGTCCTCTAACCTACAGATTTCCTTTTATTATGGGTTTGCCATCACATGGAAATGTCTCCTCCAACATAATACAGATGTCAAATCAAGGTACGGTCTCCTCAAACAAGATCATTATCAAATTTTCACTTCAGCACTTCTTGTACATATTATAACCTGCACACATGATGCAACTGATTCAAACCAAACCTCTCTTCTGCTTCAGTTTACTAACTAAAAGCAATAGTTAATAACCAGACCCCTGTCACAGCACTGTTCTTCAAACTGACCTTAACTAATCCAGGCTAACATGTTATAATCGGGCTAAAATTATTGTTAATTCTCATCCAGTAGAGTAGACACGAGTGGAGTTGAAACCATGATTAGCTCTTGTATGATTGGCTGAGTGCTGATCATATGATTGCATTTACATGAAGTAGGAGTGTTGGGAACCTTCCCAACATGCACTGGGGCAACAGATTCATGGACATGTCATTTAATGTGTGTTCTTGCATTATTGTTAGTGGTGTTATTTTGTTGTACATTGTGCACCGCAATGTTTCCAGGTTCTACAAAAGATTTTATGCGACAGCCGAGGCCACAGGCTTTACGTCCCTTCTCGTGAGCGTCATATCTCAGGAACACTTGAGGGAATTTAGCACAAACGTCCCCATGGATTTAAGGACAAACTGATCAGAAAGGTCACATAACATATTTTTGTCCACAACTCAAGAATTCATATGCAAATTATAACAATGTCACATTACAGATCATTTATCAGACGCTCTTATCCAGAGGGACTTACAGTGAACTAACTACAGGGACAGTCTCTCTGGAGCAACTTAGGGAGAATTTTGGACAGACGCAGATGTAATCTGCAAATTGACTGTTTGGCAGAGGCATACAACCGCCAGACGATAATCCTAGTTTACATGATTAATTATTATGAGTACAAGTAATGCCACAGAGTTGTGTTGTAATTCAGTTACAATTCATAAATGCAACAAACTAATGAAACCGGTATGTAGTTAATGTATATGCATAATGACGAGAGGATTAATAAGCCTGTGCTTTTGCAGGTTTGGGTGTATGGCCTGTTTTACAGATACATTTTAATCCAACTCTAAATCCAGACTTCTGTCAAATCATCAACAATCCCATCAAGCAAACTCAGTGATCCATGTACGAAGATCAGGAGTTTTCTGCATCATATGTCCATCTTGCAGCTGGAGCCTGCACTAACAATGGGCAGTGTTCCCTTATGAGAAACATTTACTGATCGTGGAAGTGACTTGGTTTTGTCTGTATGTTTGTGTCAGAAAGCGTATGAAAGCTCTGGCGGCTCTCCTGGGTTTGATCCAGAACTCCCCTCATGATGATCCGCAGTCTGCAAAGCTACAAGAGCACATGGAGAAACTTCGTGCCAAGTTTAGACAGGTACTCCATTTACTTGACATCGGTAATAGTGAAGAATGTCCAAATCCAATCTGCAGGATCAGCCTAGCCTGGTGCCTGTGAAAGCTAAGACGCACTTTTATGAGTGAATGACACAAATGGTAGCGAGCAGTTTACATCAGCAGACCGCATGTCGGATCCAACGCCAATCTTTCGATTAGTGGACTACCCACTCTACCTCCTTATATTTTATATGCTGCTAGTTTTCCCACATATAGGTGGGCCGCACAACTATATTTGGCGACCCATTTCAGCATTTAAAAAAAACAACATTTGTGTCATTCCGAGAGCACCTCGCCGTCCGATTGATTAACTAGGGGTGGCAGGACGCCGTGGGGGATTAAGTGCGTGTGTGTGTGTGCGCGCGACATTACGTAGATCACTCTGATATCCTACACTCAGTCCAGTACCTCAATGCATCCTGCACAGACTGAGTGTAGTTGTTGTTAACGTGCTGCTTTCACTGCACATCCTGTGTAGACATTGTTGGTCTCAGTGTGAATGTCTTGCTACTAACTTTGCTGACTGCAAGTGACATGTAACTCTTGAGCATTAGCAGGTAGCTAACCTCTGTGTGATTTTTGTCCAGGTCTGCTCTATGCTAAGTGTCCCGACTGACTTTAATGATTACGTCAAAACGTCTGAAGGAACTTCTTTCTGATCCCTCGTGACGAGGAAGAGGTGCTGAGCCGACCTCTGGTCCTGGGCAGAGGATGGGGAGGTAGAGCTGCTATCAGCCCACAGCTCTGGGATTGGTCTGCAGTGGATTCTCTGCGGGGTTTGTAGTGTGACTCAGCGGTCTCTTATCGTAGTCTTTGCCCTGACATTCTGCCAGGAAGAAAAGTCCACGGTCCTCATTAAAGTGACATCTGAGGAGATGACTGAGATGATGTCACTCTTTTCTGTTTAACATGCAGAGTAGGGGTCCAGATACTGAGATCAGGAAAGAGGGAATATGTTTCTTCTTCGACTGAGTGGATTAATTGCAGTGATGTTTAAGCAACTGAATTGAAAATCAAGAATGTATAATAAACTTAACAGAAAATGGCAAAAGTCACCAAAATAAAAATCTTAACACAATTTGCTCATTGGTTTCTGAAGTGTGTTCTTTGTGAGGTTTCTCTATTAGCAACTCATGCTACTTATTAGCAATGGTGGAAAGTAATTAAGTACATTTTCTTTTTTTTTTCCCACAAAACATTTGATCTTTGAAAATGTGATGAACAAATTAAACATGCAACGGGGTACAACTCAGTGTCCAGTGTGTTTGGTCCACAAAGCTGTACGTCTCCCTTCATGGAGGTCTAAGCTGCTGTTTGTACAGCAATTCAACAGCATCACAATCGTACAGTTCAATCAACAGCTCAACAGAGTTTATATTCATTATTCACAGTGCATGAAGCATGGCATGGACAGCTTTCAGTTGTGATCAAATACAGCACAAGATGAGACTGTTCGGTAGGGCAGCAGGATGTTTGTCAATTACTTTGGACAGTTGGAGAAATGTAATCTGAGAATTTCCCAGATACCTGTATGTACATTGACAGAACAGGGAGGAGGAAACTCTCCTTGGACATTCTACTAACTACAAGCAGCTCTCCACTAGAGGGCGGTGCAGTGACTCAGCCCTTTCTCCTGCACACAAACACATGTTCCTATTGAAGTGGAGGTGACAACAAACACAAATGCCAGCAATTATTTGTATGTTATTGGAAAGAAATGGCCGTCAAACACATGTGATGACTCTGTGCTGTTTAAGGGCACAAATTAATGTGTGAGACAGGAAGGGATGTTTACTCCCACATGGAAACATTCGGAGCAGCTGTAGCTTCACTGTCATTTTACCACTTTAAATAAGTGACCACAGCTTCCACCCTCTTAATTACTCCTGTATTGTCCCAGCAACCCCTGAGCCTCAGTAATAATCCCTCATCGCACAGAAAAGCCATGTTAATGTACAGCTACGGCAAGTACTGTAGGTCAAAGTTGAAGCAGGATATCGGTCTGTAAACTGTGATGGAGGTTTACAAAGGACAGTTTGTTTTACAAGTATTGTACTAAGATAGACTTGAGAAAAGCCAAAACTACAATGTAGCACAATCCTTGTATGAAATATTGGGCTCACAAGGGGTCTCAGTTGAAACCTCCAAATCGAAACCTTTAGATTTCTATTAATCTGTACTGTTTAGTTTTTAGCTGCATTTAGATGCAATATATCCGGCGGATCCTTAAACAGTCTTAAAAGGCCTTTACATCATTCATTTAAAATAAGGCCTTAATTGGTTTCAAACTTCTTAAAAATGCTAAGACATAGGTAGAGTGTTTTTTTCTTAAATTGCAATTTAAAATCTCAAAATATAATAATAATAATAATAATAATAATAATGAGTACCTCTTGCATTAACGTCAAACACATCAGGATAGCGGAACTAACATTTTTATGGAGCAGTCTGCTAGCTAGCGACAACATGGGGAGGTGCAAATTGAATGAAAACTGTCTATTTAACCAAGACTTATTAGTCTAATACTGGTATCACACTAACACAGCAGACTGAGCAGCCGAGTGTTGCATTAGGAAAACATTACAGCAGGACGCATAATGCCTTGTGCGGTGTCAAGAGGGGAACGCTTGTTCACAGATGATAAACGTTTGCTAATTGAGTAAAGAACTTTTAACATACAATGTAAAGAGTGTGAACTTGTATAGCTTTAAATGCAATATAGGCATTTCTATATTTTATCAAACATACAGCAAACAAGTACTTAATGTGTATAAATATAGAGTAATGAATACATTTGGCCTCTGCTGCCCTGCATGTAAATCCAATAAAGTCAAACCAATCCATCTGTTGTTTAAACAAAAGTCCTCATGTGCTTGGATAGTTGTCACATTATTTCTGAAAAGCTCCTCGAAGCAACATCTTGTTTTAAAGTGTTACAGCAACATTTTCGTGGCATATGGGATGTGTTGTGTAATGCTGGACTGGACTATATGGGTGTATGTTTGGACCATAGACACGAGGACTGTTGTCCAGCTACTGCAGCTTCTTCCACAGGATTGTAAGAGCAGCCCACCATCCTGAGAAATTATGCAACAAGTAATCCAAATTAAAGGACAAAATACACGTTTGTCCATACAGTCTTTAATAACACAGTGTTTTCTGATCTGACATCTCTATCAAGGTTAGTAAACGACTGTGGTCATGTTACAAAGTATGACTCAGTCAATCTTATTTGTCACATGAAATCGTACCAGGTACAACTCCAGTGAAAGGCAATGTCCCATCAGCTGCTTCAACGTGTGCATTATTCATCATAAAGCACAGCAGCCTCCTTTTTCTGCAAGATCAGCATGTAGAAAAAGAGTCAGTGACACAAAGGACATTACAGTTGCTGATATACCGTTGGAAACCGATGCCGGTCATCCAGCCCATCATCCAGTGCCTGCACATTGGCCAGCAGGATGTCAGAGAAGATCAACGGGACCGGGAGTTACAGTAGTCAAGGCGGGAGGAAATGAAGGCGTGAGTCTGTCAGCTGCTGGGCGGGTGAGAGACGGTCTGATTTTTGCAATATTGCGGAGGTAGAAAAAGGAAGTTTTGACAATATGGTGGATATGGGGCTCAAGGCGCAGGAGAGGGGGAAACAGTGGTGCCGTCAATGGTGTCAGGTTAGAGGTTTTGCTGAGTGTGGATTTGGAGCCGATGAGGAGGAGTTCAGTTTTGCTGCTGTTAAGTTTGAGGAAGTTGTGTTGCATCCAGTTTTTTATTTCTGTGAGACATGATTCGATGTGGGAGAGGGGTGGGTTATGGGGGGATTTGGTGCTGAGGTAGATCTGAGTGTCGTCGGCATAGCAGTGGAAGTCCAAGTTGAAGTGGCGAAGTATCTGACCGAGGGGGAGGATGTAGATTGTGAAGAGGAGGGGGCAGAGTACTGAACCTTGGGGGACGCCTTGGGTGACTGGCGCTGTGGCAGAGGAGTGGTTGTGATGGGAAATGAAGTGGGATCTGTCGAACAGGTAGGACTGGAGCCACCTGAGTGCAGTACCCTCGATACCGATGTCCTTGAGTCTGGAGAGCAGGATGTTATGGCTCACGGTATCAAAGGCTGCACTCAGGTCAAGAAGGATTAGGATGTTGAGTGAACAGGAATCAGCAGAGGTGAGGAGGTCGTTGAGCACAGTGGTGGAAGCTGGGGTAGGTGCTTCTGGGTGGGGTACAGGGGATAGTGAGCTATTAATGTTGTTGATTTTGTCTGTGAAAAACTGAAGGAATGAGTCGCATAAAGCAGGAGTAGATTTAGTGAAGCTGTTGGCACCGGGCTGGAGGAGGTTTTTGACTGTGGAGAAGAGGGTTCTGGGGTTCCGGGAGGGGTCATAGAAGATGGTCGAGAGGTAAGCAGACTTGGCAGCGATGAGGGAATCTTTGTAGGCGGTGAGATGGAGTTTGTAGGCTTCTTGGTGGACTGTAAGGGAGGTTTTGCATTCAAGTTTGCGGCCAGTCTGTTTCATTTTGCGGAGTGTGGGTGTGAACCAGGGTGAGGAGGTGTTGAAAGAGACAGTTTTCCTTTTGAGGGGGGCTAGAGTGTTGAGGGAGGTAGACAGGGTGGAGTTTAGGAGGTTCGTAATATCGTCGGGTGAGGTGATGGTTGTGTCCAGGTAGAGAGTAGAGGAAAGCAGGCCAGAGAGATGGTGGAGATCGATGGCATGAAGATTACGGAAGGTGATTTCTCTGAGGGGACGAGGGTGGGGGGTGGGGGAAGCAATGGTAAATTGTATGAGTTTGTGGTGGGGAAAGGGGCATGGGTAGAGGTCGAGTACTGGGAGGTTTGTTGAGCAGACAAGGTCGATGATGTGTCCTTTGTCGTGGGTGGGGAAGGTGACATGTTGGGAGATAGAAATTGTGTCCAGTAGAGTAAAGAATTCAGCTGAAAGTTTGCAGGTGGGGGAGTCCATGTGGATGTTAAGGTCAGCGAGCAGTAACAGGCGTGGGGAGATGGATGAGGCTAGTGTGAGGAGTTCAGTAAAATCAAAGAGGAAGGAGGGATGAGTTTTAGGAGGCCGGTAAATGAGAATAAGTGTCATTGAGGAGAGGGCTTTGAAGGCAAGGAACTCAAAGTATGGTAGTGGGGGGAAGGTGAGTTCTGTGATCCGGAAATGGCCAAGGCAAGGCCACCACCACGACGGGAGAGGCGGGGTTTAGTGATGTAGTTAAAACTAGGAGGGGATGTTTGATTGAGGGAGAATAAGTCATTGGGTTGTTGCCAAGTTTCAGTGAGCAGAAGAAAATCCAGGGTTTTGTCAAGGATAAATTCGTGCAGGAAGGGGGCTTTATTGTTGATTGACCAGACGTTGAGGAGGGCAAGGTTGGTTGAGAGGGAGGGTGGTGCGGTGGTTGCAGGCTGGAGAGGTCTGATGTTGCCTAGAATAGATGTTGTTGGTGTGAGACGGTGGAGAGAGGAAAAGTCCGTTCCAGGTTTCCTTTGCTGCCGGGAGTGCAGCAGTCGAGTGGTGTTCCCAGTATATGTTGTGGTAGCGGGTGCGCTCTGATGACGCGTCAGATGTGCGACGGTACGTGGAGCTGACCAGATGGTTGTAATGGATTGTCGGTGCTGGAAGTAAACAAACCTACGGCGAGTGCTACGGTGTATGTAGCGGGGTCGGCGTAGGAGTCCAAGTTGTTGTATAACAGAGATGCAGGATGGAATGGCGTAGTTGCAGAAGCTGTGAAGTTGAAAACGGCCCGTGGTCCATTTTTAATTGGCCCGCAGCAAATTCTAAAAGTGTAATGGAATATGGCCCAGATAGAAACTTGCGCTTGAATGTTTTGTACTTCTTAGTTCTAACACAGAAACACAGTTTTGACTTGTCAGCTAACTTAAAACATCAAGTGTCCGATAAAGCTTGTGCTTTAGATTTTTACTCGATTGCATGTGATGAGAGCACAGATGACAGACACCGCACAGCTGTTTTTTGCGGGGAGTTGACGATCACTTTTGCATTACGGAAGAGCTGCTTGGTCTTAGGAGTCTAAAGGGCACAACATAATTCGAGCACGAGGACTTTACCACAGAGAATTTCAAGCTTTCCTGTCTGATGTCGATGCTGAATACGGGGACGTGTTCCACAGTTCTGATGTGCGCTGACTGAGTCGCGGCTCAGTGCTGCAGCAGTTTTATTCCCTGAGATCAGAAATTAACCTGTTTTTGAAAGAAGGACCGACCTCTTCATGAGCTGAGTGACCCTCCATGTTTGGCAGACCTGGCATTTTTAGTTGATCTTACTGGTCATCTCAACACTGAACAAGAGCCTACTGCACACATGAAAGCATTCTGTGTGAAGCTCCGTCTCTTTGAGACACAACTACGCAACTTCATTGTAGCGCACTTCCTCACTCAAATATGTGAGCAAACATTTTCTGTTAACTCTGAACAAAAGCAGATTGAGAACCAAAATGACCGACAGCATCTCTATGATGTCCTTCGTATCTCAAGCACCAAACTTACTCCTGACCTGCAGCATCCTTCAATCCACAGCATCACTGCTCACAGAGTGCAACGCGGTTCCCATTATAGGAGAGTTAAAACATATATCACAAAGTATTCATGTTAATGAGCTAAATTTTTCAATACATTCAGTCAATTAAAGTTGATAACATTTTCTAACTAATGTTAGTTGATGTGTTAACAAGCCCAATAACTTATTTGTTTACCAAGCTTGAGATATATCCATCCCCTTTCCCCCTCATCCCCCCCCCCCCCCCCCCCCCCCCCTGATATTGTTTAGGCAATATACCTCAAAAGTATGAGTGGCCCAGCCCCTTCGTATATTTTTCTGTATGTGGCCCTCTGTGAAAAAAGTTTGGACACCCCTGGTCTAAGCCATCAACCTGTTTTAGACCCGATTCCAACTAAACTGCTTAAAGAAGTTTTACCCTTAATTAACACCTCGTTATTAAATATGATTAACCTGTCTCTATTATCTGGCTACGTACCACAATCCTTTAAAATAGCTGTAATAAAACCACTTCTTAAAAAGCCTAGTCTTGATCCAGAGGTTTTAGCCAACTATAGGCCGATATCTAACCTACCCTTTCTCGCTAAGATCTTTGAGAAAGCAGTTGCAAAACAGTTATGTGATTTTTTTACATAATAATAGTTTATTTGAGGTTTTTCAATCTGGATTTAGAGTTCATCATAGCACAGAGACGGCACTGGTGAAAGTTACCAATGACCTTCTATTGGCATCAGACAAAGGACTTGTCTCTGTTCTTGTCTTGTTAGACCTCAGTGCTGCTTTCAACACTGTTGATCATGACATTCTACTACAGAGACTGGAACATTGTGTTGGCATAAAAGGAACAGCACTAAGCTGGTTCAAGTCCTATTTATCTGAGCGATCTCAATTTGTACTTGTTAACGATAAATCCTCCATGACAGCCAAAGTCAGTCTTGGAGTTCCGCAGGGTTCTGTACTTGGACCGATTCTATTCACCTTATATATGCTTCCTTTGGGCAATATTATAAGGAACCACTCTATAAACTTTCATTGTTATGCGGATGATACCCAATTATATCTATCAATTAAACCAGACGAAACCAATCAATTGGCTAAACTTCAAGCATGCCTTAAGGACATAAAAACTTGGATGTCTAGCAACTTTTTGATGTTAAACACAGACAAAACTGAAGTTATTATACTTGGCCCCAAACGCCTTCCGAAACGCATTTTCTAATGACATAGAAGCTCTGGATGGCATTAATTTGGCCTCCAGCACCACCGTAAGGAATCTTGGCGTCATCTTTGATCAGGGTCTGTCTTTTAACTCCCACATAAAACAAATCTCAAGGACTGCCTTCTTTTATCTACGTAACATTGCAAAAATAAGACACATCTTGTCTCAAAATGATGCAGAAAAACTAGTCCATGCATTTGTTACTTCAAGGCTGGATTACTGCAACTCATTGTTATCAGGTTGTCCCAAAAAGTTGCTTAAGACTCTTCAGATCCAAAATGCAGCGGCACGTGTATTGACAAGAACAAGGAAACGGGATCATATTACTCCTGTATTAGCTGCTCTGCACTGGCTCCTGGTAAAATACAGAATATAATTCAAAATCCTTCTCCTGACTTACAAATCAATTAATGGTCAGGCTCCAGCATATCTTAAAGATCTCATAGTACCGTATAAACCAACTAGAGCATTGCGCTCCCAGACTGCAGGGTTACTTGTAGTTCCTAGAGTCTCTAAGAGTACAATGGGAGCCAGAGCCTTCAGCTATCAATCTCCTCTCCAGTGGAACCAGCTTCCAGTTTGTGTTCAGGAGGCAGACACACTCTCCACATTTAAGAGCAGGCTAAAGACGTTCCTTTTTGATAAAGCTTATAGTTAGGGCTTGCTCAGGCTTGCCTTGGATCAGCCCCTAGTTATGCTGCTATAGGTTTAGACTGCCGGGGGACACCTCCCTGCTCTCCTCCTTCTCTTCCTCTCTCCTCCCCTCCCTCTCTCTTCTTCTCCCTCTCTATCTGTATGCATTTATGTAAATGTCTGTTACTAACTCAGCATCATCACCGGAGTTTCTGTGTCTCGTGGCAGGTTGCCACTGATAAAGTTTACGTCAGGATCATGAATAGTAGCTGTGCCTGCTGCCCTGGTCCTGACGCACACCAGGAAGCCTTTTTGACATTATCCTGGATTCATCCATACTTTCTCTTTTTTGATCACAACATAATTTCTGTCAAATGTTGTATTTGTACTATGTTGTTTATCCTGTACACACAACATCTATTGCACGTCTGTCCGTCCTGGGAGAGGGATCCCTCCTCAGTTACTCTCCCTGAGGTTTCTTCCATTTTTCCCCCTTTAATTTTGGGGTTTCTTTTAGTAAGTTTTTCCTTGTGCGATGCGAGGGTCTAAGGACAGAGGGTGTCGTAACCTGTACAGTCTGTAAAGCACACTGAGACAAATGTGTCATTTGTGATATCAGGCTATACAAATACATTTGATTTGATTTGGATGTAGAGATGAACACAGAGATGGTGTAGCTTGTCCATGTGGTGGGGATCATAGCTGGTATTTATCTTCTCCACCTTTCCTTCGGTGTTCACCCTGTGTGTGCGTGTGTGTGTGTGTGTGTGTGTGTGTGTGTGTGTATACGTACGTGCGTTTGTGTGCGTGCATGTGTGATGTGTGCGTGCATGTGATATATGTGTGTGTGTGTGTGTGTGTGCGCGTGTGCGTGTGTGTGTGTGTGTGTGTGTGTGGTGGGTAACAGTAGCAGCTGGTTCATACAGTGTCAGGCAGCAGGTGAATGCTGTCTTCTAGTCGGCAGCTTCTGAAGGCAAACAGAGAAAAGAGAGTGTGGGGGGGGGGTCACAGGGGCCAAATGAGAGAGGCTGCATTCAGATGAATGTTTTATTTCGACTTGTACCCTCTTAAAGTCAATTAAAAAAAATCAAAGGCCGAGGCCGGTTGAGCCAAACGAAGAATCCAAAGAAAGAGAAAATGAATGAATTGTGATGATTGTAGCTGCAGTAAAATGTAGAGGAGGAAGAGAAGGAGAAAAGGTAAGGAGGTAGAGGAATAATAATCACAGGAAGAAGGAAAGGAAGAGAAAAGGAGGTGGGGGAGAAGAGGAGAAAGATGAGGAGAAAGATGAGGAGGGAGAGGAGGAGGGACTGAGGTCGTTGAGAGAATGTAGAGGAATGTGGGGAGCAGGTGGTGAGTGGTGACATGAAAAGCAGCGGTGACAAATGCTGCAGTCCAGCCGGCCAGCAACAGAAAAGCCCTCTGAATGAAATGGTGGCATCGGATTTCACCACAAGCACACCAACAGCTCCAGGAGCAGGAGGGGCCTCCTGAACGGAGAGCAGCAGACTAACATGAGTAAATACGTAGAACTTAGTGCAGCTTTCAACCAGTTGGATAATATATGTATGCTCATATTTATATATTTGGAACATCCTTTTTAATGAACAGTATAAATACAGAAATTCCAAAAAGATGTGAAAAATGGTAAACAAATGTAAAGAAATCTTACCTCAAGGTCCACTTTCTAGCTTTTTCTAGAGCTTTCTTCTGTATCTGGTGCAGACAATGTTTGAAGTTGAACAAAGTTCCATACATTGGTCATGTGATGATAATGATAAGTAAACCATCTGAGGCCGCAGTAGTTCAGTCTGTAGCGACTTGGCTTGGCCTGAGGCTCTAGTTTGCCTCCTGGGCATTACCGAGTTGCCCTTGAGCATGGTACCGGGACCCCCTCTTTTCCCTGGGCACTGTAAAGTAGCTCATAATACTAGGATCGCTTTACTGCAGAGTCTAAATTTCAATGTGTGTTCTGTGCTGTGTACATGTGTGACGATAAAAGTTGATTCCATTTGAATCCTCTATGTCCACTAAGCAAATTTCATTTTCTGATGATGAAGACTGAGATGTGGTTAAGAGCTCTGGAAAAGCAGTAAGTGTGTGTGACTTTGTTGGCCTCTAGTAAAGTAACTACTTTGGGAATAGGCTGATCTAGTATGTGCTTTATCAAGTGTCATGTCACTGAGCAGCTGCAGCTTTCCACAATGATGTCTCACTAGGGTGAACCTTTATAACCCTGGAGAGATTCCATTCATTTTTTGGCTGAAGTACCTTGAGTTTTCTGACAAATCTCATGAACCTGGTGGCAGCTCTCACTTCTCTGGGCAACCAGAAAGTTTAGTGAATCCGATTAGAAGGCCTATTCTGCAATCCAATAGTTATGGAATCTTTTCTGCCAATTGCTCAAGATGAGGCCATATTAGAACCGTTTCTAAAATTGGATTATGCGACCTGCTGTAATAAACTCTTGTGTGAAAAGTTATGGCAAAGGAATCCTTTTCTCTAAATTGTATCCTCTCACTTGTATGTTTGACAGTTTTTGACAGAGTATAACTGTTGACTTTGTAGACATTTTGTGTGATGAGACCCAGACGGGTATGATTGAGGATGTTTGTGTTCTTAGACCTTCTTGTATTGCTGGTAGTTGCTGTTGCGGTTGCTTTTTTGGTGCCTAGCTTGTCCTTTGAGTTGTCGTATCCTTTTGGAGGAGTCAACCTTTGATGTTGCTTGAACTTGCAGCTTCATGTAAACATATGGAGTGTCTCTCCTGGCACTTTCCACATGTGCTCTTGTTATCTTCTTGAGTGACGACCAGTCTTTAAACATCCAAAGCAAAGCTTCTCTGCAAGCTCAAACTTAACACAGTCTTGAACTGTCTTTTCACAGAACCTCCTGCACTTGGCGAGGGCATGTCCTTCTCTTTTACAGAAGACACATGATGTGTTGTGTTTGTGGACAGTGTCTTTGCTTGAATGGTTTGGCTTTGTGGATGCTTTTGCTTTTTGCTTTCCACACTCTTGATCGCCTGTATTGAGGTTATGGGATCACAAGAGAGATCTGTTTCCTTTGATATGAAGTCTTAAAACTCTATGAATGGTTGATACCAAATATTTGCTTTTCTGACTTCCATCGCTTTGCGGTTTATTTATTTTTTAGGATCCCCATTAGTTATTACCGCAGTAACAACTATTCTTCCTGGGGTCCACATAAAAGAGAGGACAATACATAAAAACATCACATTTTTGACAATCGACAATATTAACAAAACCAAATAAAAGTAATAGAAAGTCTTTCACATTCACAATGTCACATCAACAGTACATGATACAATCAATTAATAGATCTAGTAAAATAGATACATAAATATCTGTAACTGCACAATACTAATTGTGTAATATATAATCAACCTTCACATAAAAAGTATCATCTGTTGCCTAAACTGACTTCTTTCTTTATAATGACTCTTCTTAATTATTTTTTTTAAATGATCTTCCTGTTAATTTGAGTTAAATGTAGTGGTAGTTTATTCCAGTTTGTCATAGCCCTATTCATTACAGTTTTCTTTAAAGCATTGGTTTTAGGTAAACGTACTGTGAAGTGAAAGGCATGTCTGGTGTTTGAATAATGTATTGAATGTGCATTCAGAAAGTATTCAGACCGCTTCACTTTATCCACATTTTGGTATGTTACAGCCTTATTATAAAATGAATTACATTTTTTTTGTATCATCAATCTACACACAATACCCCATAATGACAAAGCGAGAAACAATTGTTTAGAATTTTTGGCAAAGTAATAACAAAAAAAAAATTCTCATTGTATCCACTTTATTTCTGAAAGAAATATTAAAATAATTGGCTATATCTTGTGGTTTGGTAATAAATCCAGTTTTATTCCATTTGGATGCTGACCAATCTGGAAATTTCAGTAGGAATTTTGACTCTCATTGCAGTCATTGAGAACTTTGAATGCCCTGTATCCATATCATTTATTAAAATGCAAATGAAAAATATTCTTAATGGGTCTCCAAAAGGTTTTTCCAACAGCTGCCAAACTGAGTCGTGGGCTGCTTCGGTGCCTATTACGTAAAATCCTTCAACCTAAATACTATCTTACGTAATACAGTTTTTCATTCTTACGAATGTCTTTCCTGTCTATACCACATACTGGTAGAGGTTGAAGAATGAATGGAGGACTTGTGAGGTTACAAACATGAACTTTTCCTCCTGATTCAACATCATGCAGCAAGTCAATTGCTTCAAAATGTTCTTCAACTTGATCGTAGATCTTTACTTAAGCTATTACTGTGTTAATGTGCAATATTCACTTTTACAATTTGTGCAATTATCACTGCCATGTGCAATATTCACTTTTACAACTTTTACAACAACTGTGTACTTATACTACTGTTACTCTTTTTTATTATATTTAATTGTGTACTCACCACTTTACTTTCTTGTTCTTTGCTGTAACAACGTGCATTTCCCCGTTGTGGGACTAATAAAGGATTTCTGATTCTGATTCTGATTAAGTTTTATTGCAGCGTTGAACTTCTTCACTTCTTCTAGGCACTCAAGCTTTCTACACTTGTCTTGCATTGTCTGTTGTCTGGCAACGTTCTCAGATTCAAATTGTGCCAGCCATTGTTTATCTTCAGCATCTAGTCGTTCAATTTCTGCTGCTTCCTTTTCCTGTTCATCCAACACTGCCAGAACTTCCTGGTAGTGGATGCTAGAGCAGATAGAACTACATTTGGATCGAGGAGACAGTGGCCTTCATAGAGAACCTGTTGAGTCTAGGAGCGATCCAACAGCAGGCCAAGGCTCTTCCTCTTCAGTGTATGCCCTTTAAGTGTCTCTTCTGCCTTTCCAAATTAAATGCAACAGCACTTACAATCATTCTTGTGTTCTTTTATATTTTTCTTACTGTAAACGAATCCCATGAAAATATCAAAACCAACAATGTGTTGGTCCGTCTCTGACTACTTTCTGACTTCCTGTCTGTTGCCCATTGGTCCCTACTGAAGATATACATGTGTATGTGGGACTGAGTGAAAATAGACTACAGTGTGTGTGTTCATGGTAATGAAAGAACATCCAGTGCTACAGTGTGGCTCACATGTGTTTTTAACAACAATGGAGCTCTATGGCTCAGAGGAAGAAGATGGATCAGACTGTGGTACACACACTATACTATAGCAGAGTTATTCATTGCTGATCTGGGTCTGAACTTTGGATTTGTTGACAGTAATAAAAATCACCAGACTTTTAATTGAGTATTTCTAAAGGCAGCTTCTTGGGAACATCAGGAACAAATTGACCTCATGTATACCTGATGATATTAAGGGATTCATCAAGATACATATAGATCAAGAGCCCGCTGTGCTGGATGGACATAATGTGTGTTAATACTCAGGACCTCAATAAGAAGATGACAAAATGACAATCTATTGCTTTGCTCATTGTTCAAATGATCAAAGAATGTAGACTTTCACATCATTGATTTCCAACAAATGAATCTCAAGAACAAAAGCCCACCAATGAATGTTCTAAGTTGTGTCCTGGATGTTACAAAAAAAAAACATGAACATATTTGAATGATTTGTCAATGGTATGTTTGTTTTATTTATTGCCAGCACGAGACAGAAGTGACCTAAGTGGCTGCTCAGGGAATATTTGCATGTTGGAAAGTTGTTTCTGTTGTTCTTGTTTTGGGAGGGGGGGTCTTGATCTTATATCCTTATGATGTGGGATTTGCACACTGTCTATTTCCTCTTTTTCTTACCTCACAGTTTTGTAGAGGGTTATATAAATACATTTTGCTTCCTTATAAAACCTTGTAGCATTGTCTGTTTTATTGCTACAAGTTATTTTTCGATTATTTATATCCTCATGTTTTTGCCATTTTTATCTTTCCTGTGGTTTGGTAGCAGTGGTGGTGTGGGGGTTCAAATATGATCCAACATTGCTTTGGTTTCAGTGGAGATGTATATTGTCATTAGATAGATACAAAGCAGGAGCAACAATCGACATCCTCAAGCCCACAGTTCTGTTTTCATTCACAAAGCTGTATTGATCAACAGCAGCCAGCAGCAGCTTGCTATAGCCCCCCCCCTGCAGAATAGATCCTGGAAATACTTCCCTGTGTGTTTGATGTGGTGTGCTCAGTAATGTGTCTCCCTGCTCTCAGACCACACACACTTACCTGTGACAGGACCAGAATAGTTTATCGCATGTCAAATGAGTGTGAGTTGGTTCAGTGAGGAGCCACGGCGTTTCCATTTCAATGCAAAGTGCCATGTTAACACACAAACCCGGCACCCAGTGTCAGCCTCGGAACAGTTTCTTTTTTCACTTTGAGACTTCTCCATAAACTGTTTGGGCCTCTATTACTTCGCATGCCAATATAGATTTTTAAAACGGCTCTTGGAATGAATCCTTCTAACTTGGATCTTATTTTCATCATATCGACCATTGATTCAATAAAGATAACACTGTAATCAGAAAAAAGGAAGGGGCAATAACTCTTTCAACATACAGTTATAGACAACATCTGACATATGTATGTTATCAAGACAGACTTGAAAACAATAAGTAGCTATCCTATAATTGCTGAGACGTGGATATGCAGTGACATTGCTTATAAAGAAGAGCAACAGGGCAACAAACACGATTAGACAGGTTGGAAACAAACTCCCAGGTTAGCCAGACTTATCCGGAAGAGAGAATAAATGTGAACCATAAAAATAATTACCCAAACTGTCCGTTATAAACATGCATCACAGTTTATAGACCCAACATACTTACCTTAGTTGTGTACACTCACAGTTGTCCTGTGCAGTGACACTTTTATTATCGCCAAATAATGTGGTTGAGGTCATCTGGATAAACTCCACCAATCTGCACACTATCAATCCCTATTCTTATCCCTATCACAAATAGAGATGTCACTTGTGTTGTTGTTTTCTTCTCATCTTTAACAATACGTAGGCTTTCTGGTTGCTGCTGTGATCGTCAGATGTTGATGTGTGTGTGCGCCAGAAAAAGAAGATCAGCATGAGAAGCTCGCAGCGGCCCTCACGACTTCTCTGATCGTCTGACCACTTGTGTTTGTTGCCCGGTTGGACTTTGATGTAGTTATGTCACCGTGCTCCCAGATCTCACTGATTACTTTGGTGAATACAATGTTATCTTAAACAATAAAAACAGTATGCAAAACTAACAAAACATGTTGGAACAAGCCAGAATCCTTTATTTTTATTATATGTTTTTAGCCTTATTTAATAAAATAAATTATATCTATATTTGCACTGTATTCACTCCATACATTTAGTATATACTTTTTTCTTGAATTAGTTGAAGTGGACTACATAGTGTGTGTGCGTTGAGGGTATCAAGTGAATATCAGTAGACAAAGACAGGCACATGGATAGAAAAAAGTGAAAGCATAGTGCTGTATGTGTTACATAGTGTATGTTAGTGTGTGCGTGTGTTTGTGCGTGTGTGTGTGTATTGAGGGTCTTTGTCTGCTGCTAGTTGAGCTGGCGCTGGCAGGCCTGTGGGAAAGGATTAGACTTTCACGCCTTTTCCTCCACACTGAAGCCCCATCAAAGACATTCCTTGCATAACAAATCAATGAGTACTGTCACACACACACACACACACACACACACACACACACACACACACACACACACACACACACACACAACTAACACACAAACTGCTGTTAATCATTAGCCAAACAATAACTTTCAGGATTCAGACAGAACTTTCTTGTTCTCTCTTTAAATGTGGGGAGTTGGAAATAAGCAGAATTAAAACGTATTTTAAAAAGAGCATGAAATCATCTCCAGGTACTGTATGTACGTATGTGTTGCTGTCTTGATTTTCACATGATTTTCTAAATCGATGGGCAGTAGAAAAAGCACGAGCCATCATAAAATATGTTTGGAAACTCCTGTAAGAGCCAAATAGGGTATTGGATTGCATATTGTGTGGTGCAAGAAAGTCACTGGTGTCATCAGGTGTTTGACTCCAGAAGAGCACATTCTTTTTCACTGCGGAAATCGCTTATAGTTTGTTGTCATATACTTATATACTTGTGTGTTTAGTATCAGTAAAACCCTTATTGGAATGTATCCACGTATATGCACGGAAAAGCAAAATAAAATGATGGTTATGCTGCAACCAAAGTTTTCTATCTGCAAAAAGGTAACACATCATAAAAACATACGTCCTACTGGATCCCGGTAGTTCAGCCACATTCTGTTTGGGACATGGTCTGGACATAGGGTGTATGGTTTGACCATGGCAAGGTGTGAGATGACAAGAGCCTGGACCAGAACCTGTACCAGAAACTTCTGGGTCAGTAGTCATATCCTCCTGATATTGTAAAGATTGTGTCTGTTGAAGATAATGGAGCAAGAAACAGTTGTTTCAGCCCTCACCATGAGTGGTTTGGAGATATCTGGTCGGTCAGCAATGACTTTTATATTCTCCCAGATGTTCTCACACATAAGAAAATGCCAGTTACTTCAGATAACATGGTGAAAGTTAGCTAAATGGCCACACTGGTCAAAAGTGCAGTGCAGATCTTATTGTTCTGTGTTGGAAAGTGAGCTTCAACTGAGAAAAAATAGATCAGCAGCAGTCGTGTTGTTTGGCAAGCTATCAAAGAGGATCAGAGGACCTAAAAGAGTTTGATTTGGATTGAGACAAACTACCAATCAAAAGAACGCTGGGTCTGAAGTGGTGTGTGGAGACTGACTCTTTCAGATTCAAGATGCAGATAAAACCTTAACAAAGAGGACAGTCCCTTTCACACATTTGTGGCCAACAGAATCTCAGGGAAAATTTGTAACCACTCACACCTAATCATATTATTCTCCTATAGGGTAAACCAGCTTTGCCAGCTGGAGCTTTTGAGCCTCATGACCAGTACGGGAGAAGATGATGGAGGCAGGTTCAGTACCTCTCAGATCTTTTCTGGAAAAGATGGATGCAAGAGTACCTATCCTTGCTCCAAAAGAGGCAAAAATGAAAACAAAAGAAAAGGAGTTTGGTTGCTGGAAATGTTGTAGTAATCATGGTAACTGGCACTTCTATAGCTTTTTTCAGACGTACAGGAGCTTCTGCGTTTTGTGAGATTACAGACTAAATCCAACATCATTGAAAGACCAGTAACAAAACTCTGCTACAACATTCTTTGCAACATGGTGTATTACACCATTTTAGTTTTGGCTTCTTTTGTTATATTGCTGTACCGCATACATTGCTTACAGTTTGTTGTCATATACTTGTCTGTTTGGTATCAGTAAAACCCTTGTGGAAATGTGTTCATGTATATGCAAAATCAAAATATGTTTATGGTACAACCAAAGTTAGAATCTGTCAGTCAGCATTTCTCAGATTTAACAGTGTGTTCCTACTATTGTCACTACTTGCAATACTTAGGATTCTTTAACATTTTCTTCTGTATACAGACGGGCAACAGGTGAAAGTAAAAATCCACATAAGTATCTCATAGCTCCACCATCTTGTGAGCCTTATTATAAGTTCCTCTTTATGTGTTCACTGTGTTTTACAAACCTTTAAAAAGGCGACAGCAAGACTGACTATACAACTAACTTTTTCTATTCCAATACTGACTCCAATACCCAAATTCAAGGTATGTGTAAATACTGAGTACTGAACTGATTGGGATCATTGTGTGTGGAAGGTTACGTGAGACTGTAACTATGCATCACTAACATCACTAATAACTATGAGACGTATGAGACACCCAAAACATCCTTTTTAAGCTTGAACAAACTTTGATTATATTATTTAAATTTCCAAAATTGCATTGTAATAATAAAGTAGGGCAGACACACAATCAAACGTCTAACACATAACACAACGGTGGAATGATTACTGAAGTGTGCAGAATAAGACTGAGCTGCTGAGACCAACAATGATCAGAGAGGATACTGTTCTCTACACAGCAGCTACAATTAATTAATTAGAATTTATTTTTATCTGATAGGGAAGATGCAATTTTACATACCGTAGTTCCAATATAGAACATGAAACTGATTTGCTGGACAGAGAGTTTATAGCTATTGCTAAGTTCCATTGCAAGTGTAATTACTTCCGTCTCTATCTCTCCACCCTGCTACATACTCTATATATACAGGGAATGTCCCAACCTGACAGATGACGTGGATAAATATTTAAGACACACCGGAAGTACTGCCATGGAAGGTTATATAAGGCACAGCTATGCAAGAGAGTAAAGACAATTTGTAAGAATAACGAGAAAGACAGAAATGTAATCTATTGCTCAGGTGCAGACAATTTCTGCTGTTAGGCTCCTTTCTGGACTTCTGTCACCTCTCATTTGTAGATTATTTTTATAGAGCACAGGAGGAGTAATGTGTGGCGAGGCCCGCTGATGTACTCAGGTATAGCTCCATTGTGGAATCTGGTGTTGTCCGTGTTAAGCAGCGGGGTGTGCTGAGACTGGCAGGGGTGAGAGAAGTGCATATTACATGGGTTCTGCATTTTGGTGTAACTGGGGTAGAATCCAACATTGTTCGGTGAAACCCAGGGAGTGCGCTTCTCCACACATTCCAAAAAACAACAAAAAAGAGTCACTTCAGATCAAAAGTGAAAGCGATCAATGAACTGATCATCTGTGTAAAGAAGCAGATTGAAGCTATTGCAAGAGATGGAAATGGCAGGATTTCACTTATGTGCAGGCTGTGGGGTGCGTCTCGCTATATCAGCGGCAGTTTACGAAGGGCAGGATCACAACTCGCCAACCTGAGCAGCCCTGGGCATAGCCTCCTTGGTGGTGTCAACCATGACCCAGGGTTTCTGGCTACAGTTTACTTGGACCACCCCTTTGACAAGATCAGCAACGGTTTTAGAGGTGGAAGAGGTCTACACCCTCCTGGCGAAAGGAACAGTTAGGAAGATAGAACCAGGGATGGGCTGGGTTTTATTCCTGCTATGCCCTCATGGGGGACTAAGACCAATCCTGGACCTCAGGGGACTCAACCGGTTCCTCTGGCCCCTGATGTTCAAAATGATGACAATTTCCAGGGTAAGGTAGGCGATCCAGGCAGGCGATTAGTTTGCCGCAGTAGATCTCAGGCGGTTCCTAAGGTTTGCCTGCGAGGACAAGATCTGAGTTCTGTGTCCTCCACGTTGGGATCTTGCTGGTCCCTCGAACCTTTACCAGGTGCATGGACACAGTCCTTGGTTCTCTGTGGCAAGAAGGACTCAAGATTGTAAATCATATGGACACAAGAGCAGGCTCTTCGCCATGTGGTGCAGCTCCTAGATCACATGGTGCCATGTAAAGACACACAATTTCTGGGCATGGTTATAGACCCCAAGACCGCTACTGTATCTCTTGCCTGGCACAAATGTGCCTGCGGCTCTTGGGGCTAATGGTAAATGGTCTAAATATTAAAAAAATTCTTTACATGTATCCAGTACAGAGGTGCCTCCTTTAGCAAACATAGCTTCAGGCCAGGGTGCGAGTCAGTCGCAGGCTACAATTGACCCTTCACTGGTGGGGATGTCCGAGCAATCTGGCCAGGCTTGAACTGGTGATCTGTCGCCTACTATCATATTGTCAGACACATCCCTGGTAGGTTCACAGGGGCAAAGCATATTAATGTGCTGGAGTTGAGGGCAGCCCAACAGCCCAAAAATTCCACAACAGGTGGCTCGACTGTGAGTGCTCTGTGAACCATAGGTTACATTGTAACCCCCTTACATATGGAATATGTAGCTGAGAGGAGAAATAGTCTCTTTACTCACAGAACAGTTACAATATACCCTACAGCTCTCTGCAGTGTTTTTTTTATTTTTAGCTCAACAGAACTTCCCCTTTAGTAATAAGTGTGCAACCACTAATAAGTCTAATATAAGTCTGCATTTTTCAGTTATGCAGTTTTAGAAAAAAAAATATAGATTACATTTTAACTAACGTTAGCTGACTACAAATGTAATTGTCAATGCTTTGTGTTTAAAAAAAAAGGGTTACTGCTGCCTGCTTACTAAAGATGCAATTATTTTGAAGCATGAGTAGGGAATTATGATTTATTATCAACATAGCTTTACACATCATTAGTGCACAGCAGCAAATTAACGCTCACATCTGGCCCATACCTGATCTGCTGATTTAGTCAGTATTGAGTGATCAGATCATTATATTCTTACACAAAACAAGGTCATTTGTTTGTGCTGATTGCGAGGCGAGTGAAGTGAAGCAGTTGTGGCACATACGGAACTATAGCAGGAACTTGATCCAAGCCATGTTTGGAAACTGTTGACAATCATAAGTCAGCATTTTCAAAAAGCTCCTTGTCTACAGTACAATTTGAAACTGTGATTTTTTTTTCTTAAATGTTTTCAGAGGATGGTATATGAATTTTCAAATGCACGTGGACATGGCCTCAGTGTGTTAAATATCTGCTTGGATTATTATATCGGAACTCAGCGTGATTCATGTTGGAAATAGGACACAAAAAAGGAACACAATGACAGCGGAGCCCTAAAGCCTACACAGCACTTTCTTTCTTGTCTCTTGTCCAAGGCAGAGGGAAAGGATGGGTGACACAGGAAGTAAAATAGGTTAGAGGTGAACAATCTTACTTAATCTCCGAGTACATCTGCCTTACAGTGATGAAAGCAGTCCCAGAAAAAGAAATGGTCAAAAACGTGCACTGAATGTAGAGTACACGCAGCTGAAAACTGTGTGAAGTGCCAACAATCTGCTGAATCTCTCAACGCCTCCTCTGACTGCTGGTAGAGGGCCACTGATAAACACAGTTGTATTCACAGAGCATAGTGTTTTCAATGGATCAGTAAAGTCTCATTTCACTACTTCTGATTATCTTTTCCCAATCACATTGTTCCCTATGTGCAGTCTGATGTTTTTCATAGTTGGGTGTGCAGCCAGAATATGTGAGATTCTTTGTTTTCACTGCAGCTGTTTTACGACTTGTACATAGTTGTGTCATCTTTGAGCTGCCCTAGAATTTAGTGTAACTGTGTTTGTGAATTTGTCTGTCATCTTTTAGCAAATCCTGTTGACTTCAAAATTACGTGTAAATAAAACACATTTAGCAGCACAGCACTGCATTAGTTAGCAGGTTCATTTACTAGCTGTTTAAAGAATAAGTCTTCTGATATTTTAGATTTAGAGGAGCATATGCGTATTAATGCATGGCTGTAAATAGTCCCCAACTAATTCTCAAACAGAAGTATGAAGTGTAACGTTTGCCTAAAACTACAATATTTAGCAGTTTAAGAAATTGCTCAGTTATATATTATGTATAACTATAACTACATTAAGCTACCAAAAGGCAGGATTCCATATTTTCTGCTAATGTTCAACATCAATGACATATATTGTAGGTAGATTTCATTCAAATATAATCTCATGTTGACAAGAACATACAGCCAGTATTCCATCTAATTCATGTTTTTATTGTGTAATCGACACAAGTTGCAGACAACTGGCATGAAGTAGACACAACTGTGTGGAATAATTTGTAACAAAATAAACTGTCTATGGCTTACCGAGCACGACACTGAATCTATTTACAAACTCAAATTAACTCACTGACCGTTTGAAAATTGGAGCGAAAAGCTTTTTTCTTTTATAAATATAAAAAGGGGAAAGGAAACAAGGCCACTATGGGCCTAAAGGGGGGTTAAAGTCTCTTTCACTGAGACAGCTGAACACTCATCAGAGTTATACATATCCCATTTTCTGTTATGGCACCAGTATCAAAGCATGCCTGGACTCCATCGTGGATGCTTCATCTCAAGCAGGTTTAACAGAGCTAGTAGGCACTGAACCAAAAAGTAGAATAGAATAAGGACTAAACAAATGAAAAGACTAAAAATTAGAGATAGATCTTGACTGTCACATGAGGTATTGTAGATCAAAGCATTTCTGTACATCGTTTCATTTTTCCTTCTTTTTTGGAATAGTTCGGAAAATCATATTACGTAATTATAAACAAAAAAACAGATCACATAGAATCTATATAAAAACAACAAATGAGGATGTCAATAAAACAATTTTCTATGAGAAAATTCAAACCTAGAATGGCAGTATATTGACATTTATATGTATAAAAAACACCAAAAATGTAGCAGCAAACAGGAGAAAAGCATAATTTTTAATCCATTACGTTTTTGTCATCTGGTTTTCTTTTTATCACGTAGCTGGGATTCATTTTTCTATAGCAGCGGAATACAAGGAGTGTTTCTCTCCTACTCTCTATCCTTAATGTACAATCAGAAACCTCATCTACAGAGTTCCTACACAGTTTGACATACTTGGGGAATTCAATACTTTTTCCAGAATTGGATTTGAAGAGCGCCCTCCTGCTTGTACTATACTGTACATCGTCATATATAAAGCATATATCAACCTGGTCATGACAACTTTGTCATCCTGTGTAGGAACCCTGACTTGAACTCTACAGCATTAAGACACCCATCCCTGTTGAGCCTTTGCACCCCTTTTGCCAGCTGTGCTTTCCACATTTCTTTAGGCAAGCCCCAAAGAAACGCAGCCCGCATCTTTTAGGTTTGTGCAAAATCATAGTCTCAACAGTGCTCCTCTTTTTCTTTTAGCTTCATCCCCTTCCCACAATCCATGAGCAGTATTTGAACTGAGGTGGAGCGACCGAGGAGATGCCGACCTGGCGATTTAGAGGCAGAGTGGAGTTTTAGTTTTACAAATATTTCTGGATGTCTGGGCTGCTCTGGAGGCAGAAATAGTTCAACAATAGGTGGAGCCACAGTTAGTTTGCAAACTAGAAAATGAAGGCTAAAAAATAAATAATATGTTTTACTATATAAAAATAAAGTATTATTTTAACTATACAAATAATACTTATTTTTACTTTTAATGGACATTCAGGTTCTGGCTCTGCACATTGAAACAATGATATTTCTAAAAATGGAAGAGCAACTTTGCCCGTATGAAACATCTGTTGAACTAAAACTCAAATATGAGACTTAGAAGGCAGCTAAGTATTTCTGCCATAATGGACGATTCTTGTTCCATTAGATGAATCAGATCCAATCGTCTGCAGGTGCTGCTCTGACTCTCCATCGCCAAAAGACTCCCGCTCAACCCCACATTATATTTTCATGTTTTACAAACTTAATCAGTGTGATTTTGTTTAGGCGACCAGCAGCGCTGACCAAAAGTGCTTTTTTTTTTTTTTTTTTTTTTTTTTTTTAGAAACAAAGTTGGAATGGTTTAGGTATAACTACACAGAGAAAATATACATAACAGGCTGGATTGCTCTGCTTGGTTGCGCATCGATTTGATCTTATCAAATTACAGCAAGCTGAAATGGGTAAAAGCAGCTGTTGTCAACCAATGAACAAAGAATCACACATGCCTCAACATCAGCAGCCCACTGTCACTAACGTCATAAACACAGCGTCTCACACTACACTTTGTTTGAAACACAAAAAGCTTGGAAGAAAAGAGGCATAAGAATAATTGATAAAGAGGTCTAAAATTATATATGATAAAGTGACTAAACATAAGCAAGCAGGGATAAATGAATGTTTGCACTGCAACAAGACAAACATGGGAGCTTGGACAGGAAGTCTGAAACATGAAAACAAAACAAAAAGTCAGATTTCAGATGAAGACCTGAAGACAGACGACAAGGTCCTACTGTACATGACACTTTGGGATGTTTTAGTAGGCAAGTTGAGTGTGCGGTTATTTAAAGATTCCTAGTTTTATATTTGAGGGAATAAGAAAAAAGATAGACTAAAATGTCTGTTTTGTGGCTTCAACTCCAGCCCACGCAGGTCATCAGTATTCAGTGTCTTTTCTCTCTTGTACATTTCTGTAGTGTTCATTTATTTTCCCAGAAAAGGGAGGGGACACTGGCAGGAAATGTGACTTGGGGGTTGTTGCAGGGCGGGGGACTCTCTGTCCCGTCTTGGCAGCCTTAGCGGACAGCGGGCATGTGAGTGACATGTCGGCCATGATAGCAGCCCACCGGGAAGAAGGTGGAGGAGGGGAGGCCGAGTTCAGCCAGCCCATCACCACCCTCTGTCGACAACTTTCCCTCGATCATCAGGTTATCGTGCAACGCTGTTGTCAGTCATTTCAGATGTTGATATCTCTGACATCTGTCGGGGTGCAGGATAGGTCCACGTCCTCGTCCACGTGTTTGGTTTCTGTTGTGTTGCTGTGTTGCTGAGCTTGCCGCAGGCTGGACTCCAGCAGGGACTCGATCTGCTCCTGACATGACCGCAAGCAGTCCTGCAAGAACAAAGTAAATCAGTCAACGCCATCACACTGCTAATATCAACAACTTTTTCCACATAAAGATATGGGTTTGGGAGAATGTGTGTTTGCTTACCGGGTCACTGCGAATGACCTGTGACAGGAAGTTGGTGAGGTTCTGGGAGGATAAGGAGGCATCTTGGCTCTTCAGGTAGAGACCTTGAACAGCTGCCACCACGCTACCCGCCGCCACCATGGATGGAGGACTGGCGATGAAATTGACATCTGTGGAAACAGCACAAGCATATGTTACGACATAGAATATCTACAGCACACTTGACAATGGTTATAAAATATAATTTCTACCTTCCTTTAAATGTGTGAATAGAATTATTAATTATTATACCCTATAAATTCCAAATCCATGTTCTTCCATTAAAAAAAATAAACAGAGCAGACCGATTCCTGCCTACATCTTCTCATAATGAAACACACATGACTATCCTCACTCACCGCTACACATCTGCCCTTCTGAACCTTCAACATTTATTAACTAATAATGAGAGCATGGCTGTCATGATCAGAATGACAAAACTCAAAACTGTCGAAGAGAGCAAAAACCAGTAATCCCAAAATGAGATTAGGACTTTTTATCTCCAGAACATTCTACAATCCTCAATTTTGACTGAAACTTTAATCAACCCCGTCTAGAAACCTGTGTCAGTAAGTTCTACACGGCTAGAGGGAAATAGTTTAACTAAATACAGAGGAAATAGGGAATATTAAATAAACGGATGAGGAATACAAGTCATAGCAGAATAATAATAATACCCATAGCAGATAAATAAACCTGCACACATGAAGATATAAGACATGAACGGTACTAAAACATAAGGCTGATGTCCTACCTGTAGCACAGAGAGCCACGAAGGTCTGGGCATGTTTCCTGAGGATCTGCTTGGTGGACGGGCAGATCTTCAGCTTGGACAGGAAGTGCTCGATGAAGTCGTGAGGCGTGACTGAAGCCAGATCCCATTTCAGCTTGTTGAGAACTAGCAGCTCCATTTGCTGTGGATGGACCAGACCAGAGGCATTAACTCAAATTGACACACTTGTAGAGAAAATCTGCTGTGATATTTAGCTCCTGCAACTATAGCACTTTGTCATTGAGTAAGTTCTTATATCTTTGGCCATTGAACTTGTATGTTTAGAGCTTTACTTTTCTGATACCATCCCAGTTAATGTTTCCAACTTTTGTATCCCTGTAGTGGTCAAAATACTCCAGATTTCAGCTTTTCTGAAATGTGTTTTAATAAATTCCTACATTCTCGGTTTTTTTCAAAAGGCAATTTTTTTATTTTTTTTAATGTGCTGCTTACATAACTGCCTATAAATACTATATACTGTATATGCACAGAACCATCAATACAGTACATGTATGTCTCTGTTGTGTGTAAACTCAAAGGATGTGTACATTTAAATATGATTATACTATTAAGTATCCTAATCAGGTGTCTCTATTCTGGTGGAGGCACAGCACTGCACATACAGTAAATGTCACAGCCAATGCAAACGCAAAGTGTGTGTCTTTAGTTCATGTTCACTTTTTCATTGGCAATAACCTGCATCTATGTCTATTGGCCACTAGGTGTCGCTGTGAATCAGTGTTTTGTTGGCAGTCACTGAGACCATTCATGAAATCAGAGAGGCCTTCCAGTCACCATGGGAAAGTCAGACAGCCATTTAGACACTGCTGCACCAACGCTACATTTCTACTTTTTCATTTCAACTAAATAATTTATCTATGACATTCCAACACAATATTGATATTTTACAACCATGGTGACACTGACATACAAGAAGAAGTGCAAGCACACTGTTCTGGCCATGTGGTCTTCAGTGCATGCTACTCATGTAGGCTTACTGTATGTGTTATGCAACATTCATGTCTGCAGAACTAAATTACCAGCAGTTCTCCGGGCTGGACCGAGTTGTCCGTGTAGATACAGAGTTTCTCCGCTGTTAGGGGCACGGTTTCCTTCATCTTGGATGCTAGAAACATGCATGTAGCTCCCAGTAGCTGTAGTCTTGTTTTCCTGGTGGCCTCCACTGATAGAAATCTGTCCAAATAGTTCATAGCCAGCGGAAAAACCTCCTCCTCACATTTCTGTTCCTCGCAGACCTGGGAGGTGAGAAAAGCACTTAGAGGTTGCTGGAAGAAAATTCCCAATTCACATGCATTGTTAAATCCTTGCCCCTACCGACTGTCTTATTCCGTGCACAGCTGTCTGCATTCAATCGCTGCACTATCCACAATCATCCGCAAAATACATTAAAAGGAATTAAACATTACGTGCATCTAATTCAGTAGAGTTTAAGGTTTAATATTCTCTTTAACCCGTTATTTATGACAAACTCACTTCACATGTTACTTAAAAACATAAAAAATCTAAAGTCGAAATATGAAATATTTATTAGAGTAAGTAGGCCGAAGACTTTTGCAGTTAATGACAACAGTCGGGAATTAGTGTGCAGTCAGTTCTGACGGAGACACAAAGGTGGCGTCGATGCAAGTTTGCCTCTGCAATTTCAACTTCGTCATCTTTTCATAAAATATTTAAAAATATTTAAAAAATACTAGGGTGTGTATCGTTATCATGTAAATGATCCTTATGAAATGCCTGATCGGATGAGAGTAAAATAGGTCGAATTGGGATACATATGAATTTAAAATAAATAAATTTCTCCGACTGAGTGTATTCACGTGCTGCAGGCGACACTTCGCATCGGCTCTCAGATGCACAATTTCAGAAATTAATACAAAATATAAAACTACTAGGAATTACATCCAAAAGTTAATGTTAATGTTAATAAACATATAATCTATCAAATCCGACTGTTAAAATGTATTTAATACGTTTGCACTTTTACAAAATGTCCTTTTTTCTGAGCGACCTTCACAGAGAGCAGCGACTCTTGTAAAAGCAAAACAAACTTTTCCATTTGATAGCAGTCGAACAACCTGTAGCAGCCACTATGTAACGGTCTGCTGACATAGAAGCATTTGTTACTGATTTAACAGACTTACTGTCATTGTTGCTGATGTTATAGATTTTTAATGATATTAAAATCCTTCTCATATACGACAACAAAGATGGCGCGTAAACTGGCACGGGCCAGACTGCATACGTGTACATTGCTGTTATTTTGGAATATTTTCCCCATGTAACTACATTTCATAACCTTCTGGAAGATGTAGGCTAATACATAATCAATAACAAAGGTATTCGTGGTGGTGAGTGATGCAGTCTGTAGCCAATATCTCCTCTTATAGCCGAAGGACCACCCAACACTCATGGGGACATACTTTTCACAGCGTTTATGTAACATGCACAGTGATTTAACAGACATGAAGCTCTCAAAGACTCACAGCTTTAACCTTGTCGTCATGTTTTGGGGTAACGTTATACACAGATAAGATAGCGACATACTACCAACAAGTTAGCAGCGAAACTCAGACACTGCATTTGAAAGTTGAAGTGAAGTAAAACCAACCTCTAACATCCAGGTGGCCACTATTTTCCTCATTTTGGGTACAATTTCTTTCTGAACACACTTGAAGTAGTTTGGCGACGGTAGGTAGTTTTCCTCGGCCTTTAGCATGGTGTGTAGAACTCGGTCGTTGAGCAGGTTGACGTCCTGGTAGGCTCTCCTGATGGAGTCCACCTCGCAGCACAGCAGCTGGTCCTCCATAGTACTTCTCCTATTAATATTATTAACACCGTCTATAAAATGTTAAGTATCGCCCTGGTAAAATATCACTATATTACTGAAGGAACAGGCTACAGCAGACAGAAGGCTATAATCCGGTAATTTTAAATCACTTTCTTCTTGCTGGGCTGCTGCTGCTGCTGCGTGCTGTTGCTCCTCCGGTTTGCGCGAGCCCTCTGAAGCACAGAACGCTTCCCCCTGCGACACAAAAACCCCTGCCATGCGCACGTACGGGCACACAGGCACACACACACACACACACACACACACACACACACACACACACACACACACACACACACAGTTTAACAGCGAGCGCGCGCTGAAGAGGAGGAGGTGGTGGAGTGGGTGCGCGCGATGACGTCAGCTGTTGTTAGGAGGAGGGGGGGATCAAAGAGACAAGCAGTCAGCTAGGGAGCGCGCGAGGAAGGGATTCTATTATATACATATATATAAGGAAAGGGAGAGGGGGGAGGACCCCCCCCCCCCCACACACACACACACACACACTCCGCCGCCACTGCCCCCTCCTCATATAGCCTGGTAGCTTCTGAGAAGGAGGTGGGAGGTCCGGGTCTCTGAGTAAGTCTGTCCCCGGTGGAGCAGAGCTGACCGGGGGAGGGTGGCAGCTTGGCGTCGGTAGGGGGCGATAACGGCTTACACCCCGACACTCAATGAAAGCAGCAGCTCTCTCAACAAACTGTGCTGAACATGAGGTGAGCACATGGGACGATAGTGCAGTGTGAAACACACAGTAGTGCTGCTGCTTTATTTATCTCTATTAATTTCTACTCCAAATAACACAGGGGACAGGTTAGGATAAAGAATGATATCAGCCTCTGTCAATACACATGGTTAACATCGTATCAGCTACTTATCAACCCAGTTACCTGTATAATACCTGTAATGTAATACATTATTAATTTAGTTAGATTTTGTAAAGTGGTAAATTGTTGAGTACTATAAGCTCCCTAATGCAGTTAAATGAACAACATGAACCTCACCATGTGGCTCCCTCAGACTGATCAAATGTGAGTCTGAGGTCTAAATTGTTCTTGTTTGAGGACTGGTGAGTCAACATCTGTAAATGGGAACCCCACTGTTTGCATATTAACTTCATGTCAAATGGGGAGTTTCATCAATTATTTCATCAATTATTAACATAACCGAGAAGAGGTAGGTATATATACATATATATATATATATATATATATATATATATATATATATATATATATAAAAATATATATATGTTATTGGGTTATATAGATATAGATATGTATATATCTATATATATATATATAAATAGATATGTTATTGAACATTAGGTATACAATAGGACATTTGCAGTGTACAAAGAACTGAGTTGAAAATCATCTATATTTTGCAAAAAGAACTTGTTCATATTACTCAAAAACACTGTTTGGAATTAGAGGTAATGTGTAATGCAGATAGTAAAGTTGAAAGACTTTCTCCAACACGCACGCAAACACACACACACACACACACACACACATACATGCACACGCACACGCACACAAACGGGAGGAGACTGGAGTTTCACCAATGGGAGGAATTGCTGTTACTAGGCAGATGTCGGTGTAACTTTTCATGTGGGGAAAAGTTCAATGCACTGGAAAAGTTGACATTGTTATTGATAACCCTATCAAAGTCCTTTGACGTAGTATAGTCTTTCACATAATCAATACAGGCTTTATCTGTAACACTGCTTTATTAAGAGTGAAGAAAGGACAGCAGCATACTTTCTGACATTTACAGCTTGATACATATTATATCAATCAAGCCCTGTGGCCATGTACTGTATGTAGTTGCTCAAGTTAAAACCAGCATTGAGTGCTAAATTGTGCACAATTTAATCTAGTTTCAATATGAATTGGAGCTTTTCACATTCCTGGAATTCCTCTCTGGGCTATTGAGTGGACTACCGTAATGCCTGAAGAGGGTTCCACCTCTGTGGACAGAGCCTGGAGTCACATCAGAACATATCGACACTTGTTGCTGATTTTTCAAGATTTGTATCTTCCATTGACCTTTACATTCACTTTATGTTTGGAAGACCTCTTAACACTCATGTTCTGGTTCATTTAAGTGTTTCCCGCGTATACATTTTGTACAATGTATTTTTGTTATGTGATTTTGTCTTACAACTGAACCTCCCATCCATATGATTGTTTTTCATCATCATAAGCACTTTTAATGGTCTAATACTCTTTTACAAATTGTATATCACTCAGGTGTTATATTTATAGCGTATGCATGTCATAACAAGCAACTACAGAAACCTTTTTATTAACATCTAATTGTATTTAGTTGTTTTAACATGTTTGCAAATGACAAGGTGTTGGAAAACAAAAGATATATCTATGAGAGTTAGAAAAGCTGAAACCAACAGTAATTCTGATCCACTTAATACCCCCTCATATATTACTTTTCTCAATTGCATTCTCTGTCTTCCAGTCCCTCTCATGCACAGATAGATAGAGTCTTGCTATGGGGAAACAAAGGGAGCTGGAGCATGTGACTTTTGCAGTGAGGCTCTTCTAGCAGCTTTATGGTAACAGGGGAAGGAAGTGTTTAAAGGGACAGCGGAGAGCTAAAGTGAAACCAGCAGGGGATAGAGTGACTGCTTCAGACTACTGATCACATTACCACGGAGCCGAGTGCTGCAAAATAAATCATATGTCAAGACTGCCATTCACTACACCAAGGCACTTCCTTTTTGCCTTGGTTTTCATTCACTTGCTGTGTCTTCATTTTCATTGTTTCTTCAACACCTTCAAACTGATTTCAACAACTTGTTGAATTTACTTGAATACACAGGTTACGTCAGATACTTTAATATAATGTTGATATGTTTTTCTTAATTCAGGCTCTTGATAAGAATGATAGACATCGGTACTTGTAGTGCATGTGGTTGAAGAAATGTGACTGCATCCTATAAATGCCCCAATAAAATAAAATAAGTGATAATAGAATAAAACTGTAAAGCCATGCTGGCAGCAGTATGATGCTCTACTAACGCACAGTTTATATTGATATTTAACAGGTTATGTTTACCATGGTCACCATGTTAGTTTAGCAGTGGGGACATGCTAACATTTGCTAAAGACAAAATAAGACTAATGGAAATATAAACTTTTATTATCTGAACTGAACAGCTCTCAACCATCAGGCTCACATTCAGCAGCTTTATACAATTTATATATATTTCCAACTATTATATACAAGCTATATATATACAATTCAACAGAGATTTGATATTTTTAATCTCTGTGCTTGTTAGCTTGTTTATCTGTGACTTGGTTGAGATTGAGAAATTACCCCGTTTATGTAAAATAAACATCAGTTGTTATCATTAAATGTTCTCAGTCACAACCATTCATTCTGTGTGTGTGTGTGTGTGTGTGTGTGTGTGTGTGTGTGTGTGTGTGTGTGTGTGTGTATGTGTGTGTGTGTGTGTGTGTGTGAGAGTGTATGGCTGTGCTTTTTTTATTTTCTGCCATTTTTGTCCAGTGTGTGTGCTCACTCATCTCCCCTCCTTGAGACCCTCCCCAATGGTATTTGTAACCCCCACTTTCCAATTTTACTTTCTACACCATGGTTGCTGAATGTTATGTCTTCATTAACTGTGTATAACCCTATTATTTTACACACACACACACACACTCTCACACACACACACACACACACACTCTCACACACACACACACACACACACACACACACACACACACACACACACACACACACACACACACACACACACACACACACAGAAACAATGGTTACCTTGGCTTTTTCTTGTACTTTTGTGTACTTCCCTTTCTAGTTTTGTTGTTTAGTACGACTCTATGGAAGGAAGGAAATATTCTAGAATATTCCATGCTAATTTATCCTGCCTTCAATTAACCCCTAGGCTGTAATACCTTAAAGCAAAGCTGTGTGTGAGTTTGCCAGGGTGTTGAAGTGGTGACATTCGTGTTCACCCTCTTTCTATGTCCAGCTTTGAAGTTCTGATGCCTCTTCATATTCTAAATATGACCTCCAACCACACACACACACACACACACACACACACACACACACACACACACACACACACACACACACACACACACACACACACACACAGTATCTATTTGTGTGAGGGTTTCCCTTCCTCCAGCCATCATCCAGAAGGACTGAGTGAAAGAGAGAAGGCAGAGAAAAAGGGTTCTTTCCTATGAATGAAGCTCCTTTCTCTGCTGAGGGCAGGTCCACAATGACCCTGTAAAGATCGATAGGGAGATTGTCCTGTGAAGTGATCCGCGAACACAGATAGGCGGGGGTCAATCCGGGCGTGTGTTTGTCTGTGTGTGTGTGTGTGTGTGTGTGTGTCCCCTGCACGACAACTGACCTAACAGCACCTATGGTCTGGCTAGATGGGTGGGTGCTGTTGGGCCAAGGGCAAGGATAAGAGGGGGAAACCCCAGCACAATGGGTCGGTGGGAGTTTGGGAGGGGGCAGGGTGGGTTGGTATGCATGCATCCCCTAGCACACACAACTTAAGTCTACAGGGTGCTGCTTTGATAAGTATCTGTGAATGAGACTCCTGCTAACGACTAGCTAGGCTTTGGCCAGCTAATATTTGACATACAGTTTACTCAGGGGTTACAAACTGGCTGAATATGGCTTCAATATGTGCTTCAATGAAGCTTTCAAAACCCATTTTCATCATCATCTGACATTTTCTATGTAACAGTAAAACACATTATATTACGCTAACAGAATGTAAAGCCTAAAGCCGGTTCCTGTTGCATTTACATTCACACTGAGCCTCAGGTAGGTGTTTTCTCTTTTGGCACACAAGAAGTGATATGTTTTGTGTTTCCTGTGGATTCTAAAATAGTGATTAACACAAGTAATCATGGCTGGGCAGGATACAGGAGTCAGGGCAGAAAGGCCTCATTGCGCACATGAAAGTGCCTTTATGATCTTCCCAAGGCCTTAAAGTTAACAATTGGTAATTCCCCATCACAGCATTAAGCTCATTTGAATGTGAACATGACAATTAGTGGGTCTGCTCACGGCACCGCTCAAAGTGTTTTTGTAAAATGAAACATATAAACCCACACTGTCAAGTACTTGTTCTTTGAAGGGGAGTTTGTACTGTAGAGTGCATGGGTATCATGATTCATTGAAGTTTATCTTTGCTAAAATCACAAATGATTCTAATCCTAATAGCAAGTACTGTAGTAGCTACTCATTCATATTAGAATGTGGATATTTTACCCTAGAACAGGTTTCACCTTTTTGTAAACGTCATTATTTTCACTTTCAATAGTCATAATATCGTAGTAAATTCCCATTTGACTAAAACCCCAGTATCAATTATACTGTACACAGCTGGGTTAACTTAGGTCTGTGGAGCTGAGTCCAGTGTTGAGCTGTACATTTGGAAAGTGGGCTCCCACTATCAGATAGCGGCAGCCACAACAATACTCTCCATAAGTGTCACTACTCTGTCTGACCTCCACCATTGTCCTTCCTTGGTGCACACACACAAAACACACAAACAGGGTTTTGTGTGTGTCTGCATGTGAAAGACTAATGTGAGATGTTTTATGTTTCTACTGTAATGTTCTCAGTGTATGTTTCTGCAGCCTTAGCGACGGTGGCCCTGAAGTACAAAACAGCAAAAGAGAAGACACAATGGTATTTGGTGAGACTCAAACCGGAATGGGAATAGGCACGTATTGGACAACGATTGCTCGTCTCTGATTGGATGTCTGGCAAAGTAAAGTACTTCTTCTTTGGATTTCCGGGAGAATGGATGCCTTTCTGCACTTTGCTCCCTCTCAGGGTTCTGGGTTATATTGTGGTTGGAAGTGTACAACAAAAACGTTTTCACTGCGATATAATCTTTTTTTCCCACCAGTTTGGTGGCAAGTCCCTCCCACTGGGCTTTGAGTGTAGACACCGATATGATAACTGCACGCTGTGATTTGCTGTAGTAACTCACACTTCAGGGCAACCGTACTTATCTCTGTCTATATCCTTAAAGGTGAGCAAGGCTGCGACCTCTGATATCATGGGTCTTTTTTCATCTTTGTGACCATAGAGAGAAAGCATGAGAAGAACTTTAAAAAAGCTTTAATATCTTTAAGTTATTTAAAAGTATACTAGTGTGTTTCCTGAATGTCTCTAGCTCCCAACCACTGGGGTTGACCTGCTGTAAAAAGGTTTTAAGCCCAGAACCTCATAGGGTCTTCCTTCCGACCTGGGTTGAATATGTGTCAATATGTGGCCCATCCTTGGTGACCAGACTCATATAACAATATTGATATCAATGAACCAACTCTAAAAAACTAAGAGAGAGGGATAACAATATAAATAAGGAAATGTGAGAAAGAGAGCATGCATAAGCACAGAAAAAGAAAGTAAAACTATAACCTTGCTTTATTAAGTAATCCTGTAATGTAATTCAGTGTAATCCAGGTTTAGCAGTTATGTGTATGTACTCTGCTGTCTCATATGAAGAGGCCCGATGTGGGTTAAATACACATCATACATACGTCTCCTGTATGAAAGGGATATACCAATTGTGGAAAAAGGAGCTAAAAGGAGGAAAATAGGATCAGAAAGAAACATTCTGAACACCTACATGATTTCTATGACAAGGCACAGGGTAGACACTATATTGTAAGAAACATTCTCCTGTAACTACTGACAAAAACAGCTCTTAACATGCCCTGTCTGTTGAGTCAGGGAGTTTTTTCACCAGGGAAATAACTGCTTTGTGTTGGACTCTTATTTATATTTGCATATATTTGCATATATTTTGCATTATGCCTTCAAAGTATTTATAGTATTCCTGAAACCATTTGGACAAACCTTCATAGAATAACCTGGAGCACTTCGCAACAACATGGAAAAACCCCAACCTCCTACTCTATTCATGATCATTTAACTATTTAGTGCAACTTGGTAGTATGGAAAATATGGTCAGTCACTTTTTGTCACCTCTGTAGACTCGTTGATGACTTGCTTGGTTTTAGACCAAACATTAAATATACACAAAACAACTTTTAGGGGACTCATGTCAACCTTTATGTAGGTAGCTTTGTTGTTGAACAATCACTTTCCTCATTAGCAGAAGCCAACGGTTTGCTTTATCAAGCAGTTGGTCCACACAATGAGTCACTGCAGCGACAGCCCTGGGGAGGTGTGCACTGTATATTACATACAGGCTGTTCAAAAACAGCCCTCCGTCACATTCTATTAAACTTTAGGTATGTAAGTAACCATCACATTTATAATGTGATATATACAATTATAGACATTTTTTATTTCATAAAACATGACGTCTCCTACCCTTTTTCATCAGATGACAGATACATTTTCTGTACAACCACACACACACTATTAGTTATGTGATATGGTGCTGCTGCTGTTGTCAGTAAGTGGAAGTGCAAGATGTCTACTATATGGATATACTGACAATATTGACTGGAAACTTGAAACAGTATGAGATCTTTTACTTTTTAGATATTGATCTTGCAAAATTCTTGGCCTTGCACAATCCTTCTTGAAATGAATGTTTTTGAGGCTCACAATAAGTTCTCAGTGGACTAATCAGAGGTTAGCTCTAAGTGTATTGCTCTTGTTACCGCACAAGTGAACAGTGCATGTATGATATGATCCCTGTGCCTTCACATAGAGCAGTCCTGCAAAGTCCGCACCTGTGACCTCGAATGGTGGCGACTTAGTTATTCTGTCCTTTGGTAGTGGTGCGGTGCAGTAGTCCAGCCCTTGCCTTGAATCTCTTGCAAGGTTTGCAACTTGACAGGACTCTCTTAACTATCTGCCTTGACCTCAAAATCCAGTGTCTTCATGTGTTAATACTGAGCCAACATTTCTGTGTATCTGTGATTGTAGGGCAACATCCATGGGTGCTTCTTTCTGTAAGTGAAGTCTGAATGCTGGAGACTTTCTCCCACACTGAGCATCTCATCTTCATGCAGAAAAGGTTTTTGTGGTTGAACGCATGTTGGCTATACATGTCTTTATCTAGGCTGTCACTCAACACTGTTTTCAGTGAACAAGTGTGTAGAGGGTATGTGTGTGCGTGTTTGTGTGAGAGTGTATGTGTGTGTGTGTGTGTGTGTGTGTGTGTGAGAGTGTATGTCTGTGCTTTTTTTATTTTCTGCCATTTTTGTCCAGTCGGCTGAAAGTGTTTGAATGTCCATCGGACCAACAGTCGGCAATTCAGGGCGAGCGAGTGGGTTTGTTGATGACGTTTATATGCAGCCGGTGTGAAATCGGAAAAAAAATCAAACATCCAAAAATTAAGAGGAAGGGTCATGTACATGAAATCGGCAACAAAAATGTCTAACTAGACTTACTAGAGTAACAGGATTCAGAAATCTGAAGTCTGTAAGGCCCGAAATTATTGGCCGTTTACGACCAAATTACGACGCCGGTGTTTGACCACTATGAAATCTGCGTCATGTCCTGCCTCCTGCAGGCTTTACCCAGGCACAACCTCTTGCTTAAACCAAAGGGAGTATTTCCAATAAGTGAGAACGCTTTTGAAACGGAAAATCTCCTGTTGTGTTCTACATTTGTGAAAGGGAAACTCTGGACAATGTGCAAACCTGTTTCTCCAACTACAGTCCTGAGTTCATATGGCGAATGCTTTCAGGAGGAAGTTTCATTGCCCTGGGCTGTGGTCTTCCCCCTTGACCACACACACACACACACACACACACACACACACACACACACACACACATAGAGGAATGGGGGTGAAAGTGGTAAAAAACCCAATAAAGAGCCATTTCTTCATTCAGTATGCATGTGAGTGTGTCTTCTCCTGTGGGAGAACCCTTATGTTCTCATGTTTTCACTACTATTACTGTGTGTGTGTGTGTGTGTGTGTGTGTGTGTGTGTGTGTATGTGTGTGTGTGTGTGTGTGTGTGTGTGTGTGCGTGCGTGCGTGCGTGTGTGAGTGTGTGTGAGTTAGAGATTAAATGAAAAGCATGGCAAGCAGAAATATTGTCACCATTTTGTGAATGGCTGTCTGCTGATAGAGAAACACACCAACGTGAGCTTCAGAGGGCACATCAGGATGTGATCATTTATGTACTGAAGGGTCTATTAAAGCAGCCTCACGTCCAACAGTTTGGTCTGCAGCAAGATGTCTCAATAACTTCTGCCCATACTGCCATTACATTGAGTAGATGTGTATTTACATTACATAGATGTATTTATTTACAGGATGATGCTTCATTATTCTGCTGACACCTTCAATCAGCTGTCTTCACCACAGGAACTTTTCCAGTAGACTAGGAACATTTCAGGAACTCAGGAACCTTACCGTTTGTAAGGTTGTAAGGAACCAGGGTGTAAATGTAGAGTCTTCACCATAGTTGCTGGTGCCAAAATAGTGTTGGGCTTTAGGGGTAATACTTACTGATGGCCCAGGAACCATCAGGACAGAGTTCACAGTGCTGACCGTTGCTGATCAAGCAACAAAAATGTAGCTGTTCCAACTTGTGTAAAGCTTCATTCAAACAGCAAGCAGCGTTGGATGCCTCTAATATCAATATTGATATGAGGATGGACATTTCTTTAATTTATATTGTTAAAAAAATTGTAATCAACTACCTGTCTAAAAAGAGCGAGATAAAGAGAAAGTGCATGTTAGCAAAAGAGAGACAGAGTTTTTCTCCAAAGTATCCACTATGAATTACATACATTTTGATTCTGTACTTCACAATTTATATCCAGCACCAATGTTCAGTGCCAATGCAAGTCCTGTACGTAGCGATGGCAGCGAGGTGATGGTGTATCAAGCCAATGTGAAAAGGATATCAATAACACCAGGTTAAATAATATAAATTGTTAACCACTTACATGCAGTGGTTGTTGTATATTTAGTGAGATACATGTTGAAATTAAAGGAGTTATTGGTAATATATTAAATTACTGTAGTTCATGGGAATCAGCTCAATAAAAAGTAAAATACCATCTACCAGCTTTCATTGTTAGTTACACTTTCAGCACTGGTAACAGGTGCAGAGATGTTATTTCTTGAAATTGTTTAGTTGTTATTTTTGTATCTATTTCTTTGAAAAAAAAGAAAAGACATCACAAAATACTATTTTAACATTCAGTTTATTGGGTTTATTAATTTTATTAATTTAGTTTTTTTTATTACAGATCAAAAAGTTCATAAACATTTTAAAATGTATCAATCAACTGTGGGCTACAACAAATAACACAATATTAATAATTGTTTCCACACACATAATTCACTAGATGATGAATAAACCCATTTTAGTAAAAGTCATGAACTGAGAGATGTTTTAAAACAGAGTTACATGTATTTGAAAAGGCGTGGCGAACACAGTTCTAGTGTAAAAGGTTCTCTACACATAACGCAGTATCTATGATTAATAAGGGATCACTGTTAGAGGCAGGGAGCTTACAGTGGTAACCTTAGGGGGAACCAGAGGGTTGCCATTATGTTTCCGCAACAACAGCGTTATCATTATTTATAAAGGATAAATAAAACAATGAAACAATCACATGTAACACTATGTGTGATTATTCAAATTGATTAAGTCAATCCTTTGAAAGGAATGGACCTTTAATTTTGAAGATCTAATTGCTGAATTCTAAGTAAGTATCTTTTCCTGTATCAATATTTTAGTTGCTCTAGTTACAAAGCTAATAGAATCACATATTAAATTAATAAAATAAAACAGCATTACATTAAAACACAGTACTACCAATCAGCAGTGTCCAATATACAATATAGAGAGGTGTGGCTCACACTTTTGTTTATGTAAAGTCAATCCCTCCACACCAGCAGTGTGCTACATTGTGAGGCTCCAAGGAAACACAAGGAAAAGGAATCTTCATATGCAAATCTTGGGCTCAGAGACTCGCCAGCCTTGGAAGTAAACTCTCCTCTTCATGAAACCCTGTCGATAAACAACAGAACACTGCAAGTAACAGTATCTGTAGTTATTGTTCACAGCATACTTTACAGCAGTATATGTTGCCAGTGATTTTACAACAGCTCAGGGGTGAACTTAGGCACGACGGGGCGCAGACCCCTGAGCCTTTATAAAACGGTAACTACTGTGACGGCCTCAGAGGTGGCCGTCCTGTCCTTTCCAGGCTGTGTGCTTAAACTGTGTTTCAGGAGGTTGATTGGTGGAGCTGAGACCCCGTCATCTCCTCGTCAGTGATGCAGTACACCTGAGCAGGCTGGGCTCAGGCTATAAAGCAGACCTGCAAGATCTTCTCGGCCTCTTCCCTCTGGCCTGCTGCCTGCTATTAGTATTTGCTTGTGCTTTGTGTATCATGTACTTAATTAAACCATAGACCAAAGTTATTTGATTGTGAGGTCTCCCTCCTTGTCACCTCCTTTCGAGCCAGGTTGTGACACTACATATACATATACCTAAACATAAACACAACAACAAATAATGTAATCATTCATTGATACTGTGTCATTCTTCTGCCAAGCAATGTAGTTCTTCAGTGACATTTATCAGATGCCAGGCAACACACAGACGCTGTGGACGTAACATTTATGTGGATATCCTCATTAATTGTTGAAGTAGAGTTCTCTTCTCTGCTGGTATAGGGCTCTTAGTCTCTGCACAGCAGCAGGCTCTCTAGTTTACCCAACATTAGGAGAAATAATAAAAAGTTGCATTTAAAGTATGTAGCAGTTATATTAACCACATACCTAGAGAAAAAGTGAGCATATTAGGCAGGCTACAAGTAAAAACGTGCAGCTAGTTAAAGTTACATGTTAACTCTCATTGGTGGAGTTTGATGGCTTTGGAAGGCCACTGGACTTTAACGTTACTTCTCCAACAAAGCGACAGGACACAGTGGGATCCCTGCTGCTCTACTGGCTGGCTATAGGCCAACAGCTGGTAGTTGGCTCATCATGGTGAGACATGGTTAAACCGCATGTTACTATTACTTGATCAACACTTGCTTCGTCATCACTTTATTATGATGAGCTCTTTATTCTGGTTGCCACTCCACATGACCTGGGTTACACACATCAATCAATGTGTATCATGGCCAAAACTTTGTGTGTGTGTCCAAGGATGACCTTCTGAGAGCGACCCACCTTATTGATCCCAGCAGCTGCTTCCTCATCGACTAAACATGCTCTGCTGCTTAATTCCTCATCAGAATCATGGTAATATGGGCTATTGATTGTGGAGCAGAATTATCAGTCTACACACAAGGACATCCACCATCTGACAAAAAAACAAAGGATTGTGAATTGATTTGTCCTATATAGCCTTATGTCATATACTGTAACATAATCCCCATTGTCTCGTTGTGTCCCATTATTCCTTTCCAGAGAAGCTTCAAGTGTGAAAGGAATATATGAAAATGGCTTCTCTGGCTTTTCCAGGTTTCACCATGTTAAATGCCATCACCCAGTCTTCTCATTGCCTTTGTTGCTCAGTAATTTCCCCACACATCAAAGTTAACAACATCGAAAAGTGTTCTCACAGGTAGTATGGCACTTTTGCAAACAAATAGAATGCCTCTCTTCAAAATGACGATAGAAATACAAGAAACGTTTGACTCACTTAAAACAGCCAAATCTAGTAGTGTAACATAAAAGCAAAGACGGGTAGGCAAACAATCTTCAAACCGGTGGCTAGGAAGGGGTCCGCTAGGCTTGAAACACAAGACAATCTGGCAGAAGGTAAGAGGAACTGGGCCGGACTATGAATGCGTGACGGAGGAGGGGAATAGACGGAATCGGAGTTTCGGGCTTCTGGTGGAATCGCAATGCATGCTGGTGTGGCAAGCCTAGAAAAGTGAGCACCAACTCTACAAGGGCCGCCATATTGGATTTCTTCTCTACGTGTTTACATTGTACTTAGCTTATTCTTCAAGCGTGTTGTAAACAAACCTACTACTCTACAATGAGTTCTGAACTCCTTTCTTATGATGTGGAAAGTCGAAGCTTTGAAAGTATTTTCCCACAAGCGGAATTTAAAGGTTTCAGGAACAAAACTCGAGCTTATTGCCAGGGTGTTTGCTGCATCAGAGATGGGCATTGAGGAGCAACCAACAGCTAACGAAAGACTTTCAATTACAGAAAAAGAAAAGACTAAGCTTTTGGTTATGCCGAGTGGCATTTCAGTGCCTGACAATCCCTGACATCCCTTGACATTGCAGGATGGCTGGGTCAATGAAAACAACAGCATGACTTCTTGGCCATCGATATACCTCAGCGATATAACATTATTTTTAATGTCTGACCGACCAGGGAACGATGTTGAGTTTCATAAACAAACTTTGAACGAATACAAAGAAGGCAAAGCATTTAGACAGTTTGACTCTGGCTGGTTGAAACAAATATCTTTCAATCCTCTCGCAGATTCTGAGTATTGCTTTTTGAAAGCAAAATGTACTCATTCAATGAAAGTTTCCCATACGCCACATTCGGCATGGATCTGCGCAGTCAAGAAAACTGACGATATCATAAGTGCTTATTGCAGTTGTGTTGCAGGGTAAGCTATTATAAATATATACCTAACTTGTGTTTGTTAATTATTATAAAACTCAATATATAGAAAGTACATGTGTCAATATATAAATCAAGTAGATAGACTACATACCCCAGGTCGAGTTCAGGATCAGGAAATTCATTTGTTGGTTTTCCTTGCATGAAATGCTCACTGCAAATCCACAGAGATTTCTTGGGCTCCCAAGACTTCCCATTGTAATCCTGTCTGTTTACAGCTTTGGTCCATGCTAGCCTTTTATCATTGTTTGTTAGTGCTGTTGGAATTTTTGCAATCGTGAAGCTCACAATGAGATTCTGCCCATTTATTTAGCTTTCTCCCACTGTTTGAACATCCTTTCACCACACAATGTCGGTGTCCAAATCCCATAACTAGAAGAGCGATGATTACACACACTAGCCAAAAAAACTAGCGAAATACAATGTAAACACGCTTGAAGAATAAGCTAAATACAATGTAAACACGTAGAGAAGAAATCCAATATGGCGGCCCTTGTAGAGTTGGTGCTCACTTTTCTAGGCTTGCCACACCAGCATGCATTGTGATTCCACCGGAAGCCCGAAACTCCGATTCCGTCTATGACACTCAGGTGTGGATATAGGCGCGGAAGCTTAGGTGAGGGGGAAGGCAGGAGAAGGATAAGAACACAGTCACACATGTGCAAAACTTACATCGCAGAATATCTGCCTCTCGTTCACTTCCATTCTATGCAAGCTTCTGGCAGGCGATGGTCACTGCCCTAACTGTGTGTGACCGTGCCCTAACTGCAGGGAAGGATCAGTAATGACAGGAGAGTTAGTGATGAGGCAGGTATACGTACACAGGGCAACAAACAGAACAGATGGTTTATCAGGGAAGACTCGGGACTCGGGACTCGGGACTCGTGGCTAGCTTGCTTTAACACGTCTACTAACAAGCAACTTGTCCAAATAGTGTCAGAACTCCTGTTCTGTCAGCATTTACACTCTATCTGTTACCAGTTCTGAAAGTGTAACTAACAATAACTCCTTTCATTTCAACATCCATCCATCCATCCATCGTCTACCGCTTATCCGGGATCGGGTCGCGGGGGCAGCAGCTCCAGTAAGGAACCCCAATCTTCCCTTCTCCGGGCCACATCCTCCAGCTCCGACTGGGGGATCCTGAGGCGTTCCCAGGCCAGAGAGGAGATATAATCTCTCCACCGAGTCCTGGGTCTTCCCCGGGGTCTCCTCCCAGCTGGACGTGCCTGGAACACCTCCCTAGGGAGGCGCCCAGGTGGCATCCTTACTAGATGCCCGAACCACCTCAACTGGCTCCTTTCAACGTAAAGGAGCAGCGGCTCTACTCCGAGTCTCTCACGGATGGCTGAGCTTCTTACCCTATCTCTAAGGGAGACGCCAGCCACCCGTCTGAGAAAACCCATTTCGGCCGCTTGTACCCGTGATCTCGTTCTTTCGGTCATGACCCAGCCTTCATGACCATAGGTGAGGGTAGGAACGAAGATCGACCGGTAGATTGAGAGCTTTGCCTTCTGGCTCAGCTCTCTTTTCGTCACAACGGTGCGGTAAAGTGACTGTAATACCGCCCCCGCTGCTCCGATTCTCCGGCCAATCTCTCGCTCCATTGTCCCCTCACTCGCGAACAAGACCCCGAGGTACTTGAACTCCTTCACTTGGGGTAATGGCTCATCCCCTACCCGGAGTAGGCAATCCACCGGTTTCCTGCTGAGAGCCATGGCCTCAGATTTGGAGGTGCTGATCTTCATCCCAACCGCTTCACACTCGGCTGCGAACCGATCCAGTGACTGTTGAAGGTCACAGACCGATGATGCCATAAGGACCACATCATCTGCAAAGAGCAGCGATGAGATCCTCAGATCACCGAACTGCAACCCCTCTCCTCCACGACTACGCCTCGATATCCTATCCATGAAAATCACGAACAGGATTGGTGATAAAGCGCAGCCCTGGCGGAGGCCAACATTCACGGGAAATGAGTCCGACTTACTGCCGAGTATCCGGACACAACTCTCGCTTTGGGCGTACAGGGATTGGATGGCCCTCAAAAGTGACCCCCTCACCCCATACTCCCGCAGCACCTCCCACAGTATCACCCGGGGGACCCGGTCATACGCCTTCTCCAGATCCACAAAACACATGTAGACCGGATGGGCGTACACCCAGGCCCCCTCCAGGATCCTTGCGAGAGTGAAGAGTTGGTCCGTTGTTCCACGACCAGGACGGAATCCGCATTGTTCCTCTTCAATCAGAGGTTGGACTACCGGCCGAACCCTCCTTTCCAGTACCTTGGAGTAGACTTTACCAGGGAGGCTGAGAAGTGTGATACCCCTGTAGTTGGCACACACTCTCTGGTCCCCCTTTTTAAATAGGGGAACCACCACCCCGCTCTGCCAACCCCTAGGCACTGTCCCAGACTTCCACGCAATGTTGACGAGGCGTGTCAACCAAGACAGCCCCTCAACACCCAAAGCCTTCAGCATTTCTGGACGGATCTCATCAACCCCTGCGGCTTTGCCACTTTGGAGTTGTTTGACTACCTCAGTGACTTCCATCAGGGAAATTGACGATGATCCCCCATCAGCTTCCAGCTCTGCTTCAACCATAGAGGGCGTGTTAGTCGGATTCAGGAGTTCCTCAAAGTGCTCCTTCCACCGGCCGATAACCTTCTCAGTTGAAGTCAGCAGGGTCCCACCCTTGCTGTACACAGCTTGTATGGTTCCTCGCTTCCCCCTCCTGAGGTGCCGGATGGTTTTCCAGAAGCACCTTGGTGCCGACCAAAAGTCCTTCTCCATAGCTTCTCCGAACTTCTCCCACACCCGCTGCTTTGCCTCTGACACGGCAGAAGCTGCCGCCCTTCTAGTCCTTCGATACCCTGCAACTCTTTCCGGAGTCCTCCCGGATAACATAACCCGGAAGGACTCCTTCTTCAGTCGGACGGCTTCCCTGACCACCGGGGTCCACCACGGTGTTCGAGGGTTACCGCCCCTTGAGGCACCTAAGACTTTGATACAGCTCACAGCCCACAGCTCATCACCGCAGCTTCAGCAATAGAGGTTTTGAACATCGCCCACTCAGGTTCAATGCCCCCAACCTCCACAGGGATGGCTGAAAAGCTCCGCCGGAGGTGTGAGTTAAAGATCCCCAGGACAGGGGCTTCCTCCAGACGTTCCCAGTTCACCCGCACTACCCGTTTGGGTTTACCAGGTCTGTCCAGAGTCTTCCCCCACCCCTTGATCCAACTCACCACCAGATGGTGATCAGTCGACAGCTTCGCCCCTCTCTTCACCCGAGTGTCCAAAACATGCGGCCTCAGGTCAGATGATACGATTACGAAATCGATCATTGACCTTTGGCCTAGGGTGCTCTGGTACCACGTGCACTTATGAGCATCCTTATGTTCGAACATGGTGTTTGTTATGGCCATTCCATGGCTAGCACAGAAGTCCAACAACAAACGACCGTTTGGGTTTAGATCAGGGAGGCCCTTCCTCCCAATCACGCCTCTCCAGGTGTCTCCATCGTTTCCCACGTGTGCGTTGAAGTCTCCCAGCAAGACTACGGAGTCCCCTACTGGAGCCCCCTGCAGGGCTCCATTCAGGGTCTCCAAGAAGGCCGAATACTCAGAACTGCGGTTTGGGGCACAGGCACAAACAACAGTCAGAGTTTTCCCCCCCATAACCCGAAGGCGTAGGGAGGCGACCCTCTCGTCCACCGGGATAAACTCCAACGTAGCGGCGCTCAGCCGGGGGCTAGTGAGTATCCCCACCCCGGCCTGACGCCTCACACCTTGGGCAACTCTGGAGAAGAATAGAGTCCAACCCCTATCCAGGAGTACGGTTCCAGAGCCAAGACTGTGCGTGGAGGTAAGCCCCACCAGATCCAACTGGTAGCGATCCACCTCCCGCACTAGTTCCGGCTCCTTCCCCCACAGAGAGGTGACGTTCCACGTCCCCAGAGCCAGCCTCTGCTGCCCGGGTCTGGTCCGTCGAGGTCCCTGACCATCACTGCCACCCATGTGACAGCGCACCCGACCCCAGCGGTTTTTCCCATGAGTGGTGGGCCCACAGGATGGATGGATGGGAGGCACCACGTAGCTTCTTCGGGCTGTGCCCGACCAGGCTCCGTGGCAAACCCGGCCACCAGGCGCTCGCTGTCGGGCCCTCCCTCTGGGCCTGGCTCCAGACGGGGGCCCCGGGCTTCCTCCGGGCAGGGTCTCTCCTTTCCTTTCCCTTTCTTTCATGAAGTCGTTTTTGAACCATTCTTAGTCTGGCCCCTCACCTGAGACCAATTTGCCTTGGGAGACCCTACCAGGAGCACTAGGCTCCAGACAACACAGCTCTCAGGTTCATAGGGACACACAAACCTCTCCACCACGATAAGGTGATGGTTCCCAGAGAGGTTCATTTCAACATGTATCTCACTAAATCTACAACAACCACTGAATGCAATTGGTTAACATATATACATACAGTATATATTATCAATTATATTATATCATTATATATTATTTAACCTGGTGTTATTGATATCATTTTCACATTGGCTTGATACACCATCACCTAAACAAATCAATTCTTGCTAAGGGAAATGACTTGAATGCACAAATATTTATTAGACTGTTGTTGCTCTTGCTACAGTTTCTATTTCAGGAACATAATAGCAATACTTAAATGTTATTGCAGTTTTCCCTACGTGCTAAACTTTGAGGATACAACTTGTGATATTCTGTGTTTTTATTATTCCTAATCCTATGGAACCACCTAAACAACACTTAATGTATCCTACCTACACATATTGTGTGTTTATCAAAAGGTAATCTATTTTATTCCTCTGCTCTATACAATTATTCAATGTATAATAATATGCTTATTTTCCTTTTTCTTTTTTCCTTTTCTTCTTTTCTTTTTTTTCTTTTTACATTTTTTGCATGTGGTTGCAGCCAATGGCTTCCCAGTTTGATCATATACATGATACATATATATATATATATATATATACATATTATATGTATATGTATATATATATATATATATATATATATATATATATATATATATGTAATATTGTGATGTAAAACCTGAAATTATAAATATAAATTACCCAAAAAGTTGTGATGTTTAGTAAAGATGTTTATCAAATGAAGACTTTTTTTTATATATGTGCTTTTATCAAATGAAACGTATATTTATTTTATCATGGTCACAGGTTGTCATTTGTCATTTTTCTATTGGTTGCGAATCTCCAGAGGGTGTATATATATATATGTATATAAATATATGTTATATATTATCATACACCCATAAGGCTTAAAGCTGATTAACTCCACTACTGATTTAATATTCTATGTTCCCTCTTTTATCAGAATACATAAATAATTTATAAAAATAAAAATAATACCTAATGACAAACTGAGCGACGTTTCCCAACAGCTCGTTGATGCAGCAGATGAAAAGACCCAGGTTGATTGCAATAACATTTTCCACAGCATTCGTTCACTTCCACCCTCCTCCTCCATCTTTTTTTATAGTTCTGTGTCTGTTTATAGGAGCCTTGTGTTTGCAACAGTCACTGCAAGATGGAGCAGAATTCCTTCCTTCCATTCCTTCACTTCCTCCCATGGTGCCCCTAACTCATGTGTGATTGGTCCTGCTGCCTTAATCCCAGTGTGTGCATGAGTGAGGGGTATTGTCCGGGGGATGGATTTAAACCTGCAATTATTAGTGTTGGGCATACTGTATACTGTGGGAAATTGGAAAGACATGGCCTACCTTCCACATAGTGTGCCTGCAACCCCATTTACACCTGGCACTTACATGTCATCTGCAGCTGAACACATTCATGCAGGTGTAAATGCACGCAGAATACGCTGCAGTAAAGATACAATGGATAGAACATCTGGAGGTGTGGCTAACATCTGTCAGTCACATTCCTACAAAAAATAAATATGGGTAACAGGCGAAGCCACGATTCATGATCCAGACGTAACCTTTATGACCGAGCCGCTGGTCACAGTAAGTAAAAGTACGTATTGTGAGGAAAATGAGTATATGTACATGGAACATGCTAATGTATGAGAGATGGAACTGAGAAAAACTGGAAATACTGAAATAATGACTATCACATCACAAAAATAGGTTTAAATATCACAAATAAAAAAGTAAGAATCAACTCCATTCAGATACGTGGAACAATGAAAGGAAGTAACACAACATTCTTTATATTTTATTTGATCATCTAAAAGGTAAGCAGTAATTTCAATGTTGAAATATACTTCAACATCTGCTGCATATGACACTTTGTAAACTTTTTTGTGCACATAATGTATCAATTCATCTATCAGATAGCTCCACTGTGGCATATCTACTGAGTAAATACAATCTGTTAGTTTTACTATTGCGATGATGATGATGATGATGATGATGATGATGATGATGATTTTGAGCTGATACTTACTGACACTTGGAGCAAATGATTGATTCAGCCTGGAGAGTTTTTCTCTCTCTCCCCACCACTGATGACAAACACTTTGATAGGAACAATTGAGGGGAATTATCTGAAGCCTTGTGCAATATGCCACTTTTTGTAGTGGCATATGTGTGGGCTAATGAGAATTCGGGTCAGGTGGCCAAACGGAGGCCAGTGCTGGACTGTCAGTCTGATGTCCATCTCCTCCTTCACCTGCTAATAGGATCAAAAGCAGGAGGGTCGCGGCCGGGCAACCAGCGGGGCATAGGCTAATGCAGAACGCGCGCCACTCCAGCCCATCTGCCCCAGATGGACTGCCGAACCCGTCCCTGAGGGATTAGGAATATGACTCACTACTTTACGCGTGTGTGGACGGTGGTATGGATTGTCTGTAATTACCCGATGAACCATCTCCAGTAAGTTTTCCATTGTTCGCTCTCGACTTTCAAGATGACACATCTACATGGATTATCCCCCCTCACACCCAATTATCTTGTAGCCAGGGAGGCGCGATGGCTGCTAAACTAAACAACCATAGTGGAAGCCTGGAGTTCTCTCTTTGCTTTGTTGAGAAAATCTGATACGGCACTGTAATATTAAATCGCATACATTTATGACATTTTTTCTTTCAAGTTTGAATTTTCTTCTACCTTTTTCATAGTTTTTTGGCATAATTCTTATCATTTATTTTATGAAGACATCTCCACTGGGAACCTTCTGCTCACCATGACCCCGACTGGGTTCCATACATTCAGAATGATACAAGGTCGAGATTCCCTCTGTCGGGGATAACAACTGGCGTCAAGTTTAAATGCAGTTATCACTACATAGCAGAAATACTATGTAACAAAAATAAGGTTTCAACAGGTTTCTTTTGAAAAGAAGATTATGAAAATATCAATATGTCTTTGACGTTTTAAATAAAACACCCACTATCTACTTTCACCACAACAGAAAGGAAATGTGACTGTGAGTCATTTAATTCTCATTGTTCAGTTATTTTTATCTTTGTATTGATGCCTCACTGTGTACATGTTTAAAATCTCATATTACTATCAATCAGACAATGGACACAGGAAACTGTCAGTGTTGTTTAGAGGCAACTCCTACAATAATCACCACATATTGTAATGAAACAATATACCGTAGAATAGGCTATTTCTGCCAAAGCCAACAGCATTATTCACTATTAAAACAGACATTAGTGTCCTGTGTGCCATCGTCATTTCTGAAACAACATTTTCAATATATATACATCAGTATTTATTTCTAATATTAATGCTGATTTAATTCATATAATTGATTTTGATACTATAAATACATTTGTTAATATTTAATGTGCTATTTTGTATATTTATGGTGATATGAGTCTGAACAAAGTACATTTAGCTTGTTAAGTGTCAGCTATAAAACAATGGCTCCGGTAGGATTAGTGATGCACACCCTGCTGATGGTGCGACACACAATGATACAGTATGCTCACACACTGTGATCATCACAAACACAAGCAGGTTTCTATCAGATCACATTAATACCTTACCCAGCTTACAGGAGGAATCAAAGGACACACAGGACACAGATTGTTTAATTAGTAATATCAGAGGATGAAGTAAGTGAGGCTGGATGATCTGGCTCTCAGTGATGTAATTATTTAAGTTAACCCCGGACGAGCGGTTAAGCCTGGGACCACAGATGCTGGACGTATTGATTATCACACATCTATCAATTCAACACACACACACACACACACACACACACACACACACACACACACACACACACACACACACACACACACACACACACACACACACACAGATAAAAAAAACTATTTTAGCATGAGTGTCCTGACCAAGACAGCAACACCACATATAACATAAAACAAAGCGGAACAAATGAACAGTCAATACATATTACAATCCTATAAAAGAGATACACAAGGTAGATAATAACATTGTAAAAATAATAACGCTGATGATGACAATCAATAGCAGAGGAGAAACACTCACTCTAGAGTATTTGTCCCCATATCAGAAAGAATAGTTTTAAAAGCAAAGAAAATACTTTGTAGACAGATTCCTCGAGCATTAACAGCAGCTCCCCACACTTATTTGGTTCAAGTTAGATAAACATAAGATCATTGAATGCAGTTAGCAGCCTTACAACCATTATTCACAAAATGTCTATTTGAATAAATGTAAGTTTAGCATGCTTTCTCGTTAATGACATGTTTATAATGCATGAGAGTGAGGCGTCTGTGTATCTGGTTGATACATTATACACATGTGAGTATACAAACAGTTGGCTTACATTAGTCACCATTAGCTTATCAGTCTGAGTGTTTTTAGAAAGGTCTAAGTGTACTGGGTAAAGCAATGGTGCATATTCTTGCCTATGAATTTAACTTTTAATTTATAACAGGAATATTGTGCCATTTCTTTTTTCGTAACTGACATACTGTTAAGTCCTTTTAAGGAGTGAGATAAACTGTAAACATCATCACGTGTACTAGCATGTCGTAATGACACAGCGGTCGTGTGATCTAAATCTAAACTGAATTCTGTTTTTACTACGACCTATCAAAGTGTTCTCTCATGATCATCACTGAGATAACAAATATTGCTCATATTCATTTTGGCCTGTTATCCTGATGTATTTTACAGTATTATGTCACCTCAAGCTTATAATGTTATCTTGGGATATGAAACTTATTATCATGATCGCAATGAAATGTCTAATCGTCTTGAATAGCAGTCTTCAGCCAAACAAAAAAAGTAAAATTGTCCAAACACCATGTGCACTTATGCAAAGTCATCACATGTGACACGCTGTTTTCATCTGTTAAATTGTGTTTGTTAAAAGGCTTTAGACATAGCAGCACATTAAGATCACTGTTTGTTATTCTAAGATAATAAGATCATTTATAATCTGGAGAAAAAGATCCTGGTATCCAAGGTAACAAGATAATTCATTTGTGACCGCAGGCTGCTCTCAGCTTCCGTGCTCACCATCAAAGTTAGAGCCAAATAAAAAAATAACATTCTCAGATTACAACTTAATCAGCAGACATAAGAACATTACATAATACCTGAGTCAATTGTATGCTGAGTTCGGATGTAGCATTGTGCTGGTGTATTCAGGCCCATATGGTGTCAGAAGCCAGCAAACAGGCTCACAGGATTAACCCAGCCCTTAGAATAATACATGGCTAATGAACCCAATAGTCTATGATTATGGTTTTAGCTAAGTGAGAGACAAAGAGGTGAGAGAGCTAATTCGAGTCGGGCCGGTCTTACTGTTTGGGCTGAGAGACGGTGCCCGCGCCTTGTTGCCTATTTAGGGCTCCTGCAGTAAATACCAGGCATGGGAGTGTTAAGCCCCAGCATTGTTTCTCCAACATGCACAGATGGTCTGAGCTGCAGACATTACAAATACAGTCAGGCCCTTTGCAAATACAGCATATATGACTGTATGTGTTGGAGTCAACATGCTGCAAAATAAATATTATAAAAACAGGTAGCACATCGGTGCACATAGCCTCTGTTTCAGAAGTCAGTCATAACTGAGCAACTAGATGTAAACGCCAGATTTCATAGGAAGTTAACTTAATTTACTAAAATGAACGATGAAAAAGTATAGACCAGGCATCACCACAACCAGTGGAATGTAACAGAGTATATGCACACACATTGCGCAGTATAGAGGTACCTTATTTGACTACATCTTTTGTTTTATAGTACGTTGATATTGAAATGTACTTTTTACTCCACTACATTTATTGGACAGCTAAGTTACTAGTTACTTTGTAGATTCATCTATTACATATGATCAGTTTAGAACATATATTCCATTGTTAATAATTAAGTATATAGAGTAGTTTAAATAAGCTCCTGCCAACCAGCTACAACATTAAAGTAATACTTGTGTTAATATCTGAGTATAATAATCCAATTATATCATTTGTAATAATATATAACTGACACAGGCCATTCTGCTGCATCATGAACATTTGACATACTTTGACACTTGACACTAGATGATCAATACCCCTTTCATGTCTGTATAGTATGAAGCACAGTATGTTAGCTTAGCTTAGCATTAAGACTGAAACAGGGTGAAACGCCTAGCCTGTTTTCCTGCACCTCTAAAGCTCACTGATTAACATTAGGAACTAATATCTGTATCCAGCACTCATCTAATCAAAGTGACTGTACAGACAGGAGAGAGGAATGTATGTTCCTTGTAAGTAAGATTTTATCTTTACTTCTTCACAGCGGACTAATTTGTAATCAGGAAAACTTACTGCATTTGAACTTTTTTTAATTTATTTAATCTTTTTTTAGAATCTTTTTTTGGGCTTTTTGCCTTTAATTATTAGAACAGCCTTATGAAGAAAGGGGGAGAGAGAGGGGAGACATGCAGCAGAGGGCAGTGAGTCAGATTCCAAACTGGACCGCTGCTGTAAGAGTGTAAGGTACGTTTGTCTCTCAGATTGCATTTGTTTTTCACGTATCACACAAGTCCACACAGTAACTTAGAGGACGTAACAAATTATTTTAAACCAAACATTGATATTTTTTTAACCTTTGCAATGTTATTTTGTTGCCTAAACATAACCAGGAAGTTTTGGTGCATTTTTGTTATGTTTTGTTTCGATTTACAACATTAAGCACGTCTTTAAAATTGTGACCGAATCCAGGAGAAAATATGTTCCCTTGAAACCATTAATTGAGAATGCCGTTTAGTTGTATGGGAATTGTAGGAGGCAGGGTTGCCTCGAGGATACATTTGATATACATGACTTTAATGAAATTAACAAAGAAAGCTTCAGGCAGAGTTTCAGCATAGCAATCGTCTGTGAATATTGTGATTGTTTCATTGTTACTTTTGATGAAAGGAAGAGGCCAGCACCAGCAAGTCATTGTTCTACTAGAGACATAGAATATATAATGTTTGCGATGATGCAGCTTCAGATCTGCTGTGCCAAAGTAATGTGGCCCCTGATTTGCATTATCTTGGATCCAGCCTGAGTGCAGCTGCTGTTGGGTTATGTAATATGATGCTCCATATGTTCCACATGACTAATTACACTATACAAAAGGAGGAGCGAAGATGGAGCATTAGGTTTAGGAGAAAGGGGAGGAGAAGGAGGAGGAAGAACAATGATGAGGAGGATGGACAAGTTTGGAGAGATGAGGATGAGAAAGAGGGTGATGATTTTGAAAGAATACTATCATTAGTTCCTGTTCCTTCAGTTTATATCAACAAGTGTGATCAGCCTTGCAGCCTGTGTCTCCTCGTCTTCATCCCCACTGTTTCCAATCAATCCAAATTGATTGTGATAGCTGCAGGCTTTGACCTACTTTGAAGAACAATAGCCCCCCATGGCTGCTTGGGACATTCTGATAGTTTGGTTTGGAGGTCACCCAGGCTTGGACAGCGCAGAGCTGGCTAGGAAAAGGTGGGGTGCAGCCTGACCCCTTTATCCTTTCAGAAGCTCACTACCACCCTTTTTGATCCCAAGTAACAAAGACTCTGAAGGGTCAAAACAAGCAGCTCACAGGAGTGTCCAGACACTGTCGGGCTCTACCAGCTGCCTCCTCACCTCTACCCCTGTACAGTCAGCAGCCACACGGCTTTGGACGTCTTCATCCGTCAACACAGATTTATTCATGTAGAGCTGTAGGGCGTCTTTGAAGACATAGAGAATACATGGTTCTTCTCCAGGGCTGGGTCCTCCAGCACAAATGAAAAAAGGTTGATGGTCAGTACCTTCCATAATGACACACATTACTGTTCAAAAACTACTTTTCCTGTTTTACCAGAACAAGTGACAAACATATTACCATGGATGCATTAAGAGAACCGGATATCGTGTTTGAGATGGTGCCTCATTCACTCCATTGTAAGTTGCTCACAAGGCGCAAATGCAGAAGAGTTTGTCAGCTGAGCTGACTGACCTACAGTTGTGACTCTTCAACACTTTTCAGTTTTCAGAGGACCTAATACATCAGATTCGGATAAAATTGTTATTTTAGAAACATTGATTGACCGTTTTACACTCTCAGATCTCCAATTCAATCCTAAAGCATAGACAACAGAAACCCTCCCATATTGTTTCTTGGGACTAAATGTAATTATCTGGGGGTTCTTGCCTGTTTGTTGGTGGCATAAAAACTTTAAGAGGTCCTGATACAGAGAGGCTGTCCTGTCCCATTATCTGGTTAACCTACATCCTCAGCTGTATATCAGCAGGAAACTGCCTGCAAACAGGCACTGCTTTCTGCCTCTATGAGACTGAGACAATGAGTCACATTCTGGCACACGACCAGCACACACACACACACACACACACACACACACACACACACACACACACACACGCCTAGGGGGGACACTCTGGACCGGATGGTCAGAAGAGACGCCCTGCATAAGAATGGAAATAGCAGAGAAGACAAAAAAAGGAAAACAACCATGGAAACGCTAAACCAGTGTAGAAGACTATAAACAGACAAAACAGCCACTGGCAATAATAAACACGCAATCAATGAAAAGGGATTGTGCTGCAGAGATAAGGCTATTACTCATTATTTATTTTCAGCAGCTGACAAATGTGGAATAAAACAACCATGGCTTCAGGATAATGAACCTTAATCCACCACACAGACTGAGATAATATAATAAAGTTTCCAAAAGGAATTATTTTATGCTTTGGGGAAGCCATTGGAATGCTCTCTGACATGTCATTTCCCAGTTTCTGGTGCATACTGGAAAGTACTGCATCTTGACAAACAATGAACTCTTTCCCATCTGTCTGTGTAGAGATGTGACATAAGTGTGTGTTGAGCCTTAATATATTTTCACCTTGGCCTTGTGCACCATCACAGCTTTGCTTGCTAGTTGTCACCATTGTATTCTTTAGGAGGTGAATTTTCCCTCCTCCGCAAACATGGAAGACAATAATGGAGAAATGGAGACAATAACACGACAACCAAAGAATTGGAGTAAGAGTATAAGTGAAAATTAAATATTTATTTTCAGCTCATTTCAATACTAGTAAACACTAGTATGGGAGACAGTGATTGTGCCAAAATAATAGAAATAAACAAAACAGAACTAGGCCTGCCTAATCTCTACCTCTGAAAATACAAAAGACTGAACATGCTTATCTGAAAAATGACGTCCATAGCCAAATAGATGCCTATGTATGTGCCCCTACAAATGGTTTATCTTGCTCCTCCAGTTTCCGTATGCCTTAGGTTTTGTCACAGCTCAAAATGCAACATGTGCCATCGCTGCATTACATTTTCTATTGACTTTTATTGCAAAAATATGTGCATCTCCATATTCTACATTTTATTTCTTGAAAGAAACACAGCAATTTTATTGGGGAGTCTAACAACAAAATCTGGTATTTATCTGTATAAATGGATACTATATTTCTACACTATACAATATGTGTGTTTTGGTTTCCCCTTTACAAGATAGTACACATAAAGAACTGGGCACCTTTCAACTAAATACAATGAATTGGCCCTTTGTTCACAGTGGTGATGAAATGAGGAAGTGACTATTCTGTCTGCTGAGTGGGACACACAGAGAAACCACCACAGCCATACACACATTCTCCTTTGCTCCCTCCTCCTCCACTTCATTCTTCCTCCTTGCTGTCTTTTCATGAATGGAGCTGCAGAGGGAAGGCCTCTTATTGGCTGAGAGGCGGACCAATCAGAGCAGAAACTGGGATAGATCTTCAGGCCATTCACAAAAGTTCCTCCTACTCCCTCTCGCTCTGTCATACAGATAGCACGTCAGTGTCACAGTATGAATTCATAATTCCCGTACAGACTTTTGGTCATTCTGTACATGTTTCTGAACATGCTTTTAAAGTCACCTAGGGCTAGGTTATTTGGAGAAACATTTTTTAACTGTATCAATGTACGATATTGTAGGACCATTGGTGCAAACTATTTACACACTGTTTTCTTGATAAGTAATCATCAGTAATGTGTTAAAGTCAAATAATAAAACAGTCTGGTAAATTCACAGCATTACATCATTTTACTGTAATGCAGCCTTTCACACCATAACAACAACACTTATACCATATTAACATATCCATAATCTAATACAACATCTAGTCTCTTATCACAATATCAATTAGATACATGTATGTTTCCCAGCCCTACTTTGACCATACAAAAAGTTGAGTAACAGAAGAAGAGCTGACACAGCTTTTACACTAAAGCTCTGTATTGAACCAGAGACTGGTGTTGTATTAGTGGTAGCAGGTATAAAAGGGCTGGTTGGCCCACCTCAACTAGCAGTACAATTCTGGTCGTTGGCTTACTACATTTAACAACAACAATCATTTCAAAGTAAATCTCTAGTCTAAATCTAGATTTGTTGTATTTGATAAGATTTTGATTCACACACTCTATGCTGTCACGGGACACGCACCATGCAGGTTGAAGGGGTGTTAATACTTCTTCTGCACTTAAGACTAAAGACAGACTTTGGATGCTAGGAGATATGTGACGCAACTGTAGAGCCCATACTGTTTGAATCAAAGTTCAGAGAAGCCAAACCCATAAACAACAAAGTCAGGTCCTTTAAATTGCTGTACAGAGTGGTGCAACGAAATACAGATATAATCCCATTCTGCTACATAAGAAAAACAAAAAGGCAGGCATGTTAGTGTTATCGTGTTTTCGTTGCAGTCCCACCTCAGTTAAGCAGAACTTCTTTATCAACAGTAAGCTTATCCAGCTGGGCAGGGACAATGTGTGGTAGCCACCACAGATAACACATTTCTACAGTTGGACAAGAGGTGTGGTAATTAATGGTTACATTGGTGACATGTTGTACAACTATTACAGCTCTCATTGAACAGAGGCAACGAGAGTTGATATTAGCTCATTTCAAATAATGAAAATAGAAAGCATAATAGAGTAGAGATCAGCATTTGTTATGGTGTTGGTGAAGTCTGTTGAGAGTGAGTTTAAGCAGGTAACAAAGTATTAAGTGTCGGTTATTCAAATACATGCGCATGTAGTAAAAATCCATTTAATCTCCAGTAAATTTGAATGTCGGTCAAGGCTGAACACATTATACAACTGTTTCCCCAGGTCAATTCAACTGATTTCCTTGTATAAATTTGGTGGAGTGACCATTTCTATGCAAACTGAAAATAAGTATACTTCACACACTCAGACCAAAAACAACCCTGCATTAAAACATGGCAGATGGGGCTGTGTGAGTGACAGATTAATGAGTTTAGGAGGTGATTGGCGTATTTTTCTCGACCCGACAGCAAATATGTTTGGATTTACGGATACATTTAATGAACCTAAAACCCGACACATCCCCGACAGTTTGGTAATAACATCCAAAACACAAGATTCACTCTCAGTGGTTTAGCTTAGAGTCATGGACAAAGCCAGCGAATGATTACTACTTCGGCCTACGCAGACGACGTCAGTTGTGTAGGCGGTCCTTCAATGTGGCCCAGGTACAATTTTACCCGTGATATACGTTCATTATACCACGGCTAAGAACCAATCAGATTGCTTGACTTGACATGTCCGTTTTATAAGTGGTACAGTAGTACAAATTGAAATGTTTTTCTGTTTATCACATGACACAGGTCTTAGTATTTAGGTTGAAAAGTTTGAATACAAATATTTCCAACAGCATCGAAGAGTACAAATGGTAGTACAGCCTACTAGTACAGTACTCAAGTAAATGTACGTAGTTACATTCCACCACTGAAAATCAGGGTTTATGCTGTTAAAAATATGTGATTAATAACTTTTGACAACTGAGTCTGGGAAATATACTGTGTGGCCTAAACAAGGACACATAGCTCTTCAGTGTACTTTAGCTGGTTTATGTGCTTGTGAAGGATGCTCCATCTCATGGTGAAACCCTGCGATTGAATGAATGGATGTGTTTACAGTGAAATATAGATACGTCCTGTCAGGAATCAGGACGAGGAGGGGCAGACTCCCAGTATCTGGGATTTGGAAGGCAGTTGAGTGGCCTTCTGCTTGGAGGCGGGGAAATTCTAGATGGCTGCATGGCTTTCTGTTGTAATGAGCCCACTTGCCAAATGTCTTTTACAATTGTTTTGGTATTTTATCCAAGACACATATTCATGTAGAGTATATTAATTGAGTTCAACACATATGTGGTTGTCTTAATTTCAGTTAGACTGGCACTTAAATAGTTAAATATATGATTGTTACTGGACGAACACAAACAGATGTTGTGTAGATCAGTTATTTCACTTTCACAAAGTACTTTTGAGTAGTACAACACAGTCAGTAATAGCAGCCACATAAAGGACCTGCTTACATTGATCTCAGTTATGAAACAGTGATGTCGGCCATACTAACTGATTTGAATCATGTGTGACAAAAAGTTCTCCAAAACTGACAACCCCACCTTCCCAACCCTCAGTCATTCCCCTCTGTGTGGACTAACCTGAATGCAGAGAGGCGAGGGGTCCTGAATACTCAACACAGGCATTCTATTAAAAAATGAGCATTTAAAAACACTTCCAAGGCATCTTCAAATGTAAGTACTGCTTTGACACAGCAAATATTTCAGGGGAGAGAGGGATGTAGCGATGGTGAAGGAACACATGGGTATGCATATGAAGCCAAGTGGATTTAGTTTTTGAAATACAAGCCTGCCCTAACCCAACCCTCAGCAGACCACAGTTAGGGTTTGGTCATGTTTGTACAGAATTATTTCATAAAATGTATTGTCTGACCATGAATTAATGTTTATAGCTGTTATGAAAGGCCACACTGAACGGCCTCATAGAGATATCGCTTGCCAGGCTAATGCAAAGGTTGATCGCAAACGACCGGTAGGTCGCGAGTGTAGAGAGAGTTTCACCGTAAAAAAAAAAGAAATACAGTGTATGTATAAAAAACAGTTTTTAGATGGTAGCCTATCATCTACCCCTTCTAGTAGGAGGAAATTCCTGCAGAGATTTCGAGAGCTCTGTCCGGAGGTAAGGTAGTTTCTCCTTGTCAATAAAAATGCAGAATACAAGCAACTTGATCAACATGATCAGCTCAGTTAATGCCTTCAAACGGAAAATGCAACTTCTGTTCTCGAAGCTGCAGCACCATGATTTGGGGAACTTTCAAAACCTGGCATCAGAGCTGGAGACCCAAGGGAAGCTTGTGCGCAACCTGACAGTGCGCGCTACACAGAGCAGATTGGAAATCAAGACTTTGCTTTACTCGAGCCAATTGCTACATTTATATGTTGCCCATTTAGGGAAGATATTGAAGTTGATTCACTCGCATCAGAAATTGCCACACTGTTTCACCAGAACTCATCTGCAGTGGAGGATGAGATGCTGACAGGCTGACATTCAGCTGAAGTCCAGGGCTCATGGACAGTTTTGGAACTTACTCACAGAGGAAAAGTACCAAACATGAGGACATGTGCTCCCTCCTTGACTGCATTATTTGGCTCTACTTATGTATGCGAGTCAGCCTTTTCCCACATGAAGATGATCAAGTCCACGTACCAAACCACCACGATGATCATCTGGAAGCTTGAGGCTGGCTACCTGCAGTTACTGTTACTATGCAAACCTGGCTGACTCTATTCAGTGCAAGTCATCAGAGTAAGGTAGTGACCAGAAATGTATTGAATTGTATTGCGCCATAAGGGTTCATGCAGTGTAGCAAGGTACGCCAACATATGTTGTATATTTAAAGTATATTCAGTACATATATAAATATATTTAGCATTTTTTAATACAGATAGAACATTTTGACCTGGTCATTTTAAAAGTAGCTCACAAGCTGAAACAGTGTGGGCACCCCTGATATATATCAACCATCATAGAAACAAAGAAAGCAACCAGGGAAATCTATGAAGAGCTACTAGCTAGTGAAGTTGTAATGATGGTGCTGTGGCACCATGTGTGTGTGCAGTGTGGACATGGGGAGCAATCTGAGTTCAGACCAATCTCGGATCCAAATGATCAAACTATTGCTGATAATATGAACTTGTCTGATGTCTTGCCTGAAGTCTCAGTCACCTGGTTTATTGTTTGCATGTAGACATTTGGCAATGGTGTATGCTAAGGTGTTATCATGTTGCACCAGAAATGTATGATTTGTGGTTGTATGCTCTCTTTACTTAACAATGTTAAATTGACCGATTGAAGTATTTAGAATGGACATCAAATGCTGAACTGCTGTATGATGACAAACAAGGCACTTGGAACACACCAGTTGCGAATGTGTTTCTAGTATGTTCTGCTTTAAGCCCTGAGGTTATTGCTGCCCTCATGTTCAACCTCCCCTGTCTATAGAACCAAATCACAGCCACATGGTGGAAAACTTCCACTCATTTGAAACCCCACCCCCTGTAGTTAACTCTTAAACACCATTGGCTCTCAATTAAATGGCAACTTAAACTGTTTTGTCTGACTCCTGCTACCCTGTGGAGGATGTTTCCTCTGCAGTGTACTGAGCTGAACATACGTGAAGTAAAAGACAACTCCAAACCTAGTTACAGTATTGATGCTACTGAATTCAGTCAGAGGGATCAAACCCTTTTTAACCAGATTGTTGGGGCAGGAAGAATAACACAGATAGTGGCAGTAGCAGAAGGAAACTCTTTTTATTCTTGAAAGGAAAGCATGGTTTCTCTTATACATTTTTAAATTAAGAAACTATTTCAAAAATAACTAATGAAGACTGATGAGTTTCCTGCCAGGGCTGAAAAGCAGAATATATTAAGTTTAGACCATTTGGCAACTAAATCTGTGACTAAAACTTTGGTTGGTCACATTATCATAGGTATTTTATGAAATAAAGGCTATATGTCTGTTATACAGACGCACACACGCGCACACACACATTCTTGTCTTTTTATACTTTTGAGGTCACTTACACAATACTTTCCCTAGTCCCCCACCCTAACTATCACAATGCCTTGTGGTGTATACACATTGCAGTGGAAAATCAAGGGTCTTGGTTACGATGCTAGCTAATGTTGCTAGCAGTAGATTGCTATGTTTCAAAGAAAGGAACTGTGTTTTTGTGACCACCTGGTAGCTGTATCTCCATTTTGATAATTCACCAAGCAAATATCTTTATGCCTGAACTGATTTGAGGTCAGTTTGTTGTACAGTGGTGGAAATTCAGAAACACAAGTCAATAATTTAAAGGTCAGAGCTGCTCGAGTCAAAGTTCCACAAGGTGCCTATATTTAAACTTTTTACTGTATCCTATTACATGGAATATATGTTTTTATAAATTATTAGATTGAAATGAACGCATGTCAAATGTATGACCACTGACAAGTCAGGACTGCCACTACATGAAAATATGCTCCATTTTAATTTTACATTTTTCTTCACACACACACAGACACACACGCACACACACACACACACACACACACACACACACACACACACACACACACACACACACACACACACACACACACACACACACACACAATGTAAACAATGGCACACTCACACACAGTCTTGTCAATTTGCATTTAGGGAAGTAGTGTCTTTAGCTGGAAGGTTTATGCTCTCCAGCTCTAACTGACATGTCGGCTAAAGTAAACAATCCACATCCACACCCAGCAGACAGCTGCCCTCAGTGTGCAGCAACACTGTGAACATAACTCTGTCAGGAATCATACGATGAATCAGAGATCAAGATGATCTAGTATTTACACATAATCAAGGTTTAGGATTACAGCAGTGATGTTTTTAGTAAATACAATCATCCTTTTAGGCAAACAATAACATGCAAACTATAGCCCTTTTCCCCATAGTTCTGTTCCGCCTCGCTGTTCTGTATTAAAGTTACAGAGACACAATGGTGGACAGAGTTGCTCCGCCGCGATGCAGAAAGCAATGATAGTGACAGAGCCGAGTCGACGTCGATGGTCCTGACACACCAAACCGATTAATTCATAGGTGACAGAAATCAGTTCTGAGAAAAAAGATAACATAAGTAAAGTTTTTCAGGGTTTTGGTGTAGTGACATGATAACAACGTACTCCCCTCATGAAGAAAAGCTCCAGAAATCCCACCATGTTGTAACAGCACACAAAGCCACATTCCTGGATGTTCTGTTTTGAGGTTTTCTTGTTGAAAGTTGTTCACACAGACCATATGCCAGGTGTGTCTGGATTGTGAGTTTTGCTTTGTCATTGGCTGCAGTCATTTCCAGTAAGGCCACAGCCACCTGCCTACTACTTTATAGGGACTCTGAACTGAGACAATGCAGCTGACCTTTCAGAGCTGGTCACGAAGAAAATTTACAATTCGAAATCCAAAATAGACAGTTGAATTCAAAATGCTAACAATAGGTGAGGGAACACTTTTGATTTATGGCTGCATGCTTTGAGACATTATTTTGTTTGTAAATGAAAAAAATAAACAAGAGTTAAATTTCACTTTTAACTTGGGAAACAATAGTTTAGTTTGGTATTTATTACTCTGCTGAATAAGGCCATGAGATTTAGTTGAAAGTTGCATAAATAATTAAAAGTTAGTACTTTGAGTAAAGTGTTTTTGTCAAAAATAATTTATTATTTTGCTTACCAGCTATCTCAAACATCCTCAGCAATATTAGATGTACTTGTTGATATTCCATCAAATTGTACTTCCTTCTTTTGAACAGAAATATATTCTAAAGGCCCCTTCACACAGTTCCGTATGGCAGAAACGTATGCTGGAGCATATGAAAATTAGCATATATAACGTATATGAACGTATACAGAGCCTATTGATAGCGTATCACGTACTTATGTAAAACGTATCAGAGCGAATGGCCAACATATTCGACGAATACTCAACAGATGTATAACGCATTCCTAGCGTATTCCTTCGCCGTATGGTGGAAACGTATGCCGCCGTATTCAGAATATCGGCAATACGCTGGTGTACGTTGTTGAACACTGAGACCGTGAAACGTTTTTGAACATGCTCAAAAAAGGTTTCACGGCCTCAGCTTTATGCATCTTTTGGGCATTTGTCGAATACGTTGGCCATTCGCTCTGATACGTTTTGTATAAGTACATGATCCGCTATCAATAGGCTCTGCATACATTCATATACGTTGTATATGCTAATTTTCATATGCACCAGCATACATTTCTGCCATACGGAACTGTGTGACGGGGCCTTAAAGCAAGTTGCTTTACTTTTTCTACCAAAAATCCTTGTCAATACTTTATTATAAATAGTCTAATTATGTATAATGTATTACCTTAGGCTGTTCAAGTCTACAAGGCTAACATCAATATTAACTTCTCCAACAAGCTAACATCACCTGTGATTTATGGAACGTCAACCAGCAGAGTATTTCTTCCACAGCTAACACTCTACAAGAAAGAATCAGCTAGTTTTTACCTTTGAAACAACTTTAAATGAACATTTTGATTCCAGCATTGGGACCGTGGTTGCATATCATACTGCTGGGGACCCTAAAGGAAGTGATGCATCTCATGGCTGGGGAGGGAGTGCTAGACAGTTTTATTTATTGTTTTTTATTTTACCCTTGAATGGCGCCATTCTACCTGGAATCTCTTATCACAGTCACTTGCTTAATCTGGTATCTTTTTCTAGCTTCAAATACTACCAGTAGTCCCACACCTCAAAGAAGTCTGGGGAATTTTTTCTGCCATCTTGTTAGCTGATTATGGAGCTAACAGTGGTGATGTATGAGAACCAAATCAACAAATATAACTTGGTCCATCAACAATTGCTGTGGTTGGCCTGAATGTGACATTTTTGCGGCAGAAAAATAGTTTTATTTCTGTATAGTTTTTGACAAGTCAAACGTTTTAGCTTGACTTGTCACGCAGCCGGTTTGTAATTTAATCATAAACGAGTCTCTTGCCATTCTTTGAAATTGTCTGACGATGTCGGTTGTAGACAATAAGGGATATTTCCGTTTTCATGTTAATAACTCTTTTTCTTCACCATTCAACCTCACATTCAGATCCTACGGTAATGTCTAGATCATTTCAGGGTTGGAGTGCACGTGTGAAAATGGCTCTAGTATGCTGTTTGCTCGAGCAACAGGGTGTCTCTTGTAACACTGACTAGAATTATTCAGTCACATTTTCACATGCACTCGCACACACACACACACACACACACACACACACACACACACACACACTTTCTCAGCTGTTAAGTATAAATTCATTGCTGACATCTGTGCATTTTCCTTTGGATAATGGATACTTACAGAGTGGATATCGGAACTCACTTACTCACAAGCACACAAACATACACGCACACGCAAAAAGACACACACACACACACACACACACACACACACACACACACACACACACACACACACACAAATACACGCACACACATGCACCAGCAGCAGCTGTGACAATGCTGTAAAGCGGATACATTGAATAAGAAAACCCACTATGACTACCTCTGTACATTGTCTGCAGATCACTGGGTTACAAGTGTCTTGTAACACTACCATATTTCCCTGCTTGTACTTAACACCATGTTACTAAGCCAGAGTAGCGTTTCAATTGCATATACTAGTTAATATAAATGTTTTTGTGATTTTCAAAAAATGTATACTTTGAGTCCTTTGTGAGGTAAATGTTGCCATCTGCCCATGTCCATGAAGCACAGTACAAAGCGAATAGTGGGGCTATTGTTAGCTGCTGCTATGTGAGACAAGTCTTCATCAAGCTAAATTAATGATGTATAGAACAAGCTTGTATCATTCATATTTGGTTCAATATTTTATACTGAAGACTTATATCATTAAACCAGATAGCGGCACATGTGAGGCTCAGCATCTCCCCAAAATCTCCAAATAAGTGATTATTTGCCTTTTTTTCAAGCATATTTCCTCAGAACAGTCTTACAATGTTCCCAAACAGAGAGGTCTACTTATTGCTGAAGGCAGATCAGGTGACATGTGGGCCTAAAGCTCAATTTTAGTGGGCATGAAGTGGGCCAAGCACAGCCACAAGCTAAGGATTGAGGAGCACCTAATCATCAATTCAACCCCCACCACATGTGGCAAGGCATCTAGACCACCACAGACTACTAACCCACCAACACCACCACCCTTCAACCAGCTTCCTTGCCTAGAAGGCATTCCCAGTTGTGTGCATTCAACACCGTCATCCCCTCTGTGACCTGGGTATCAACACCTCCCTCTGCAACTGGATAATGGACAGATATGTTAGGTTGAACTACGGCACCTCCTAAACCCGCACTCTAAGCATCTCTCCCACAAGGCGTGCTGAGTCTCTCCTCTATTCCCTCTTCACCTACGACTGCACACCTGTACAAGGTTTCAATACCATTAGGAAGTTTGCGGACGATACAACGGTGGTTGGCCTACAGCGAGGAATGTCAGCACCTGGTGCTCCGACAACAACTTGGCCCTCCACCAAGAATACCAAAGAGCTCATTGTGAACTTCAGGAAGACCAAGGGCTGCATGCACATACTCATTCTCCCCGCCTTCGAGGATGTCCTTCACGGAGTGTGTGCAGCATCGTAAGGGATACCTCTCGGCTAAAGAGCATTTGCCCTCCTTCCCTATGGGAGGTGCAACATAAAATCTTAATTTCAGGACCAGCAGGCACAGGAATCGCTTCTTCCCCTCAGTTGTCACCTTGCTGAACTCTGGACCACGGTGAATCAAATCTAATCGTGTAATTTACAGTATCTTGTCATGTGCATTGCGCGTGGGTGTGCATGCACATGGTGCCCTTTCTTTTTCAAATGAACCCTAGCCCACCAACACAAGTTCTTCACATCTCCAAGATTTTCAATCAAAAGCACACCATTCACGTAGACATGTCATGTGTTCTGGCTAAAAGGGACTGCTGTGACACATACTGCAATAACAAGGCAAGGGTGGATCAACGAGTCAAAATGAAAGTGAATAACATGTAAAACAGATATAAGTTAGGATTTGTCAGCAGATGGTTTCCTGGTTATAATAATAAAAATAATAATAATAATACATTTTATTTTATAGGCGCCTTTCATGGCACTCAAGGACACCGTACAGAACATAAGGTTAAAAACAAGGAACAAACAAGAAACAAAACAAAGTCAGACAGTCATTCACAAACAAAACAAAACAAAAACTGAGAGCAGAGAAAAATAAAACTTAAAAACAACAATCACTTAATAAATTAGTAATTATTAAGAATATGCTAATTTAAAAAGATGAGTTTTTAAATCAGACTTGAATGCGGGGAGGGAGTGGATGTTACAGATGTTTAGTGGGAGAGAGTTCCAGAGACGGGGGGCAGAGTGGTTGAAGGCTCTGGGCCCCATGGTGATCAGGCGGGCAGAAGGAATAGTGAGTTGGGAGGCAGAGGAAGATTGGAGAGAGCGAGAGGGAGTGTAGGTGTGAAGGAGTTCAGAGCGGTATAAAGGTGCAAGATTGTGAAGGGCCTTGAAGGTGAGGAGCAGAATTTAAAAATCAATATGGTATTTAACTGGGAGCCAATGGAGTTGTTGTAGAACCGGAGTGATATGGTCTATGGAAGGAGTTCTGGTGATGATACGGGCGGCTGAATTTTGGACCAGTTGGAGTTTACGTAGAGATTTGTGAGGAAGGCCAGAGAGGATGGAGTTGCAATAATCTATGGATGAGCGTGGATGAGAATGGCGGTGGTGTTGGGTGTGAGTGACAGGCGAAGACGATTAATGCTGTGGAGGTGGAGGTAGGCAGACCGAGTGATGTTGTTTATGTGAGTTTCAAAAGATAGGGTGCTGTCGAGAATGACACCCAGGCTCTTTACTTGGGGGGAGGGGGGGACTGTGGAGTTATCAATTGCAAGGGAGAATTTATCAGTTTTGGCCAGAGTGTACTTGGAGCCAACTAGAAGAACCTCAGTTTTATCACTCTTAAGTTTGAGAAAGTTGGATGAGAACCAGCATTTGATTTCCAGTAGGCAGTCAGAAAGGGAAGTGGGGGGGAGTGCGGATGTGGGCTTGGTGGAAAGATAGAGCTGGGTGTCATCTGCGTAACAGTGGAATTGGATACCGTATTTCTTGAAGATATGGCCAAGAGGTAGGAGGTAGATGATACATAGGATGGGGCCCAAGACAGAGCCCTGAGGAACACCAGTGAGGACAGGAAGGGACTGTGATTTGAATTGTGTTTGAGTTGAATAAAGTGGGTACGGCCGGAGAGGTAAGATCTGAACCAGTGATACCAATGGAAGCTAATCTGTCAAGAAAGATGTGATGTGAGATGGTGTCGAAGGCTGCAGTCAAGTCAAGGAGGATGAGTATGATAGGAGCCCAGAGTCAGCAGCCACCAGGAGAACGTTTGTGATTTTGACCATGGCCGTCTCTGTACCGTGTGAGGAGCGGAAACCAGACTGAAATTGTTCATAAAGATTATTGTTGTTGAGATGAGTGTGGAGCTGGGCTGCAACGGTTTTTTCAAGTATCTTGTAGAGAAATGGTAGTTTAGAGATTGGGCGGAAATTATTCAAATTATTGGGGTCCGCACCAGGTTTTTTGAGAATAGGGGTTATTGCACCTGTTTTGAGGGATGAGGGGACGAGATCAGAGGTAAGGGAGGAATGAATTATGTCGGTAATTAGAGTGGAGAGGGAAGATAGACATGCTTTAACTAGGTGGGTAGGAAGGGGGTCAAACTGACAGGTGGATGATTTGGATTTACGGATGAGATTAGATATGTCAATGACAGTGTGAAGTTCGAAGCTCGATAGTGGAGAAGAGAGGGGAGCATATAGAGTTGAGTGAAGTGATGTATAGTTAGAGGAGGCCAGTTGCTGGTGAATATTTATGATTTTGGCATTAAAAATGGTCATGAAGGTGTTACATTGAGCAGTTGAGTACAGGTGGGGTGCAAGGGAGTCCGGTGGTTTCAGACTGTAGAGAATAGTGTTCTAGTGTTACCTTCACCTGACCTAATTAAGTGGCTGACTAATGTCATTGAGTCTCAGTTGTTAGTGCTCAGAAAGCCTGGAATGCTTTTAAAGGGGCAGTGGGGTATAGAGAGAGAGAGAGTAAGAGGAACGGAAGGGAGCTTCAAAGCATGTGAACCAGGGTTTCACGGAAAATTCTATGACTTTCCACAGGTCACAGCTAAAAAAGTGTTTTCTTTCACATTAGAAATAACTTGTGTCGATCTGATTTCCCCTCTTGTTAGGCTGAAAAACCATATACTGCAATGAATAAAAAACATGTTTAAATATACACTCATATTCATATAACATAAAAAAGGGAAAATTCCTTCATATCCCCTGCCTCACCAAAAAAGGGTTTACATTCCTTGACTTGCCTCTGTGTTGAAAGCAACCTCGCAAATGTCAAAGAATTTCAAGACATTCCTTGACCAGTGAGAAGCTTGTTTAACGATATGGGGGGCAGAGAGGAGAGAAGAAAGGGAAGTCAGAGCCCTCTTTTGACAGTGAAGGAGGGAGAGAATTGAAAAAGACAAGGAGGAGGAGGATTAAGGCTCTAGTGCCAGCCAGCCCCACAGAGGTCATTCTGCCCTGCTATGGTCACATTAAAGACCACAAGACTCTCTAACCTATGTGAATGGACCCAGTTCAAGTGCAGGCACCCTTCCTACAGCACACACACACACAGACACACACAAAAGTTCACACAGATCCACACACATTTTGCCCCCAGGGTCCAGTCATCACTTTCATGTGCTGACATGGGTTGTTGGGCGGTCTTTCAGAGACTATTGAGCGTGCATGGGCTAATAGGCTCCCTAGCTGAATAAACTTGTTCCATTCACTACGCTGTGGCTCCAGAGGATGCTGAGAAGGCAAAGGAGGGGGAGGTGAGGGGGCCGCCTTGAGAGCCTGGTCACTCAATACTCTAAATACAAGTATTCAAAGTTGCTTAACTACAGTTTACACTAGCATGTGGTACGTTTTAGATTTTTTGATGTTGGGGGGAATATCAGAGACAGATGTCTCAAAACCTGGACATATAAAATCTAAACAAGAGAAAGACAGAACATTTAAATAGACCAGGAGGAGTAAAATTAAAGTTCACCAATTATGCTGACAATGGCACAATATCTGGATTTATGATTTAGCCGAAAAGGCACTGAAATTCCTGCCAAGCATAATGATCATGCCATCTGTTTAATAAGACATTAACATTAGTGCATTATTAATATCTGTTGCCATATTTTTTGTTATTTACTTTAATGATTATAGCTGCGTTCAGTACATCGATATGCTTCCCTGCATTAAATAACTCCTACAGATATTATTTAAGCAGAACAACTGAAAACTCTGTCATAATAAACGTCAGGTTCAGGTTCTTTTATTTGTATCTTTAGGGAGATTTGGTTTGCAGTAAAAAGACAAGGTATCCAAGGTATTCAAACACCACAGACAATAGACAAACATAAAACAAGTACTGCAGGCTCCAGTAAATACTAACAACCACTGGAATGAATATGAATAAATAAATAAATAAATAGGTGCTTCTTTAGCATCTGCTCAATGTTGCTACAGCTTGTTCTTTTGAGTGATGGCTGCTGGAACAAAACTGTTTTTATACTGCTTTGTTCTACACCTTAGGACTATAAACCTCCGGCCAGAAGGAAGAAACCTATATTCACTGTGCAGAAGGTGGGACTCATCCTTTAACATCGAGTCAGTTAACTGCTGTAAGTGTGTACAGGGACTCTGGGATAAGCTGTGACTCACTATCAGTGAGACCACTTGACAATCTGAGTCAGAGTTTCTGCTTTTAAAGATAAGATACCAAACCATGACACCAAAGAAAAAGACCAAATGGACTCGATAAAAGCACGATAGAATGAGACTATCACCGTTTTCTTGATGTGTGACAGGATCTGTTGGGAATCTGTTGGGACTCTCTACCATTGTGCTACCCAGGGGTGATAGGCTGAGATGCAGAGACAGACACAGGCTTGGAGTGGGTCAGAAAAGGAGTCTTTACTTTTAGAGCAAACAGGTGGCAGGACAAAACTCAAAATACATCCAGACAACTAACAGGTAAAGTCTGGGCAAAAACAGGATCAACAGAGGATATCCGAAAAGCAGGCAGCAAAAGGATCTCAAGAGCTAAAGAGTAAACAGGCAGTTAACTAAGGAACTCGAGACAAGGGCACAAAAACGGACACTTCAAGAGACGGATCAAAAACTCACAAACTTGGCCTCCGACAACAATTCAAGACTCAGCAATGAACTGAAGAAAACAGGCAGCTTATAAAGGCTAGCAAACAAGGAACAAGGTGCAACCAATGAAACAATAAAGACAAGCACATGACACACAGAAATGAACGGTGGCGACCCCACATGGTCAAAAGAGGAACTGCAGTCCAAAAACCCTGACAGGACCCCCCTCCCTATGAACGTCTCCTGACGTTCCCACACGGGCGATCAGGGTGGCTCTGGTGGAAGGCCTCGATGAGGCCCGGATCGAGAAAATGCCGAGACGGGACCCAGGACCGCTCCTCAGGACCGCTCCTCAGGACCATAGCCCTCCCAGTCCACCAGGTATTGAAGGCCCCTCCCCACCCGGCGAGAATCCATTAGGCGGTTGATTGAATAAGCAGGACCACCATCAACGATTCTGGGGGGCGGAGGGGGTTTAGCTGGAGGGACCAAAGAACTTGTGGCGACAGGGCGTAGGCGAGAGACGTGGAAGGTGGGATTGACCCGCATGGACCGGGGAAGTTGGAGACGGTAAGCAACTGGGTTGATCCTCCTCAAGATCTTGAAGGGCCCCACGAACCGTGGCGCCAGCTTGCGGGACTCCACCCGTAGAGGAAGATCCCGTGTTGACAGATAGACTCTCTGCCCCGGATGTAGCGGTGGTGTAGGTCTGCGGCGGTGGTTGGCATGGGGCTGGTACTGGCGTGCGGACTGCTGCAGGGTAGACCGGGCCTTGCGCCAGACCCGCCTGCACCGTCGGACAAAGCTCTGGGCCGAGGGAACACCCACATCAGTCTCTTGGTCAGGGAAGAGTGGAGGCTGAAAACCAAACTGGCACTCGAAGGGACTGAGACCTGTAGCAGAAGAACACAAGGTATTATGTGCATATTCAGCCCAGATCACAAACCTGCTCCATGATGATGGATTGGAGGAGGCCAGGCATCGGAGGGTGGTTTCCAGGTCCTGATTTAGCCTCTCAGTCTGACCATTGGACTCAGGATGGAACCCTGAGGAGAGACTGACCGTAGCCCCAATCAACTTGCAGAAGGCCCTCCAAAACTGCGCGGTAAACTGGGGCCCACGATCCGAGACCACATCCAGGGGGAGACCAAAGAACCTGAAGACATTCTGGCACACAGCCTCGGCGGTCTCTAGTGCCGAAGGGAGTTTGGGCAGGGGAACGACCCGACACGCCTTGGAAAAGCGGTCGACAATAACCAAAATGACTGTGTTTCCCTGAGAGGGGGGTTGAGACGTTTGGCCCTCTGAATGTACTCCAGGTTTTTGTGGTCGGTCCAAACAACAAAAGGGTGTTGGGCCCCCTCCAGCCAGTGGCGCCACTCCTCCAAGGCCATCTTGATAGCCAGGAGCTCACGATCTCCAACATCATAGTTCCTCTCAGCAGGCGAAAGGCGAGCAGAGAAGAAGGCACACGGACGGAGTTTGCCATCAGCCGGACGCTGGGAGAGCACAGCCCCCACTGCCACATCCGAGGCGTCCACCTCAACCATGAAGGGGAGGGAGAGGTCGGGTAAGGTAAGGATTGGGGCGGAGGAAAATCTCACCTTCAGATCCTGGAAGGCCCGTTCTGCCACTGGAGACCACTTAAAGGGGCCAGATGTCTTCTTGGTGAGATCGGTCATGGGGGCGGCAACAGCACTGAAGTTCCTGATGAACTTCCTATAAAAATTGGCAAAGCCAATGAACCGTTGTACCTCCTTGACCGAAGAGGGTTGGGGCCAATCCCGGATAACTTGAGTCTTCTTGGGGTCCGTGATGAGACTCCCTTTGGACAGGATGAAGCCCAAAAAGGACACCTCGGAGACATGGAATTCACACTTCTCAGGTTTGACAAAGAGGTGGCTTTCCAACAGGCGCTGGAGGACGACTCTGACATGATGGACATGTTCATGGAGGGACTTGGAGAAAATCAAAATGTCATCCAAATAAACAAAGACAAAACGGTTCAACGTCTCTCTCAATACCTCGTTGATGAGTGCCTGGAACACTGCCGGGGCGTCGGTTAAGCCAAACGGCATCACTAAGTACTCGTAGTGGCCCGTTGGTGTGTTGAACGACGTCTTCCACTCGTCACCCTCCCTGACCCGGACCAAGTGGTAGGCGTTACGGAGGTCCAATTTGGTGAAGACGGTTGCCCCTTGGAGGAGTTCAAAAGCAGCGGTCATTAAAGGCAAGGGGTAACGGTTCCTCACCGTGATTTTGTTTAACCCCCTGTAATCTATGCATGGCCTGAGACCGCCGTCTTTCTTCCCAACAAAAAAGAATCCGGCACCAGCAGGGAAGGACGAGGGGCGAATGATCCCAGCAGTCAGGGAGTCCTTGATATAATCCTCCATAGCTTGGGTCTCGGCAGGTGACAGGGAGAAGATCCTACCTCGTGTAGGGAAAGAGCCTGGAAGGAGATCAATGGCACAGTCAAAGGGCCTATGAGGGGGCAGGGAAGTGGCCCTCTTCTTGCTAAATATCTCAGCTAGGTCGTGGTACTCTGAGGGGACTCGGGACAACTCGAGAGAGCTAGGAAGCTTAGGGGCTGGAGGCACAGCTCTAGTGAGGAGACAGGAGGACTTGCAATTGGGACCCCACTCAACCACAGTTCTTGAAGACCAATTGATGTGAGGGCTGTGGTGAGATAACCAGGGGAACCCTAGCACAACAGGGAACTCGGGAGAATGAATAAGATTAAACTGAATCTTTTCGTGATGATTGCCAAAAATAGACAAGACAACAGGAGAGGAAATATGAGTCACAGTGCCTTGTCCCAAGGGCCTACCATTCAAGGCGGTCACTGAGAGTGAATGGTCCAGCCTGGAGATGGGCAGGTGAAGGGCCCTGGCAAGGGTGAGATCCAAGAAATTCCCTGCAGCGCCAGAGTCAATGAGGGCCTGAAGAGGATGATGTTGGTTCTCCCAGGAGATGGTGACCGGGAGCTGCAGGCACGAAGTCGAGGCTGAGGGAGTAAGAGTCGCACCCGTCACAGTTCTCCCTCTCCTGGACGGGGCTGGGCTTTTCCCGCAAGCTTGGGACATGAGGAACGAAAGTGGTTAGGACCTCCACAATAGAGGCAGCGTCTCTCCCTCATCCTCTGGTTCCGTTCTGCCTGGGACAGGCGAGTACCGCCAAGCTGCATCGGCTCCTCAGGACAAGGTGGGTTACTCTGAGGTTCCCGAGGCCACTGAAGCGGAGCGGAGGTTGAAGCTGTGACTCCGGAACTGGGGCGACTGTCCATTTGTCGTTCGCGACGCCTCTCCCACAGACGGTTATCGAGACGGATAGTCTGGTCAATTAGGGACTCCAGGTCTGACACCAGATCTTTAGCTGCCAGCTCATCCTTGATTCCGCCACAGAGGCCATGCCAGAACGCTGTCATCAGGGCCCCTTCATTCCACCCACTCACAGGAGCCAGGGTTCAGAAGAGCACAGCATACTCTGCCACACTAGAGCCGCCTTGACGCAGCTGGATCAGTCTGTTACCAGCGTCTTTACCTCCTACTGGATGGTCGAAAACCCGGCGCATCTCATCGGTAAAGGCCCTGTAGTCATTACAGGAAGGGCCCTGCTACAGCTGTAGCCCATGACCGGGCCTTTCCAGTCAGGAGAGTGATGATGTAGGCAATACGAGAGCGAGGAAAGCCCGGCAGTCCTTGTGGTTACCCTCATACCTCTCGGGAGCAGGGAGCCGTGGTTCAGACGGAAGCGGACCGCAGGCACCCGTGGAGCTGGACTGCTGAACTGCTGGCGTCAGTGGAGCAGATGGAGGTGATGGTAGCCCCTGTGTCCTTGCGTCCGGCAGACGAGCAAGTAGATCCACAAGGGACTGTTGGAGGTTCTGCAGAACCCCTTGCTGGTGGGACAAGAGAGCCTCGTGACGAAGCACTGTAGCATCATGGCTTAGAACTGCAGCGTAGAGTCCGACATCGGTGCCGGCGGAGACTGGGCGTTAGTTGTCTCTGCTGGGAATCGAACCCGGGTCTCCCGTGTGCAAAATACGTGATGTGTGTATGTTTATTGTCAGCTTAATAACTATCTCACATCAAACAGCCTCTGGATAGTTATCAATCACGTTTTCAAACTAATTTTCATGTAAAGCATATTATGTTGCATGTTATAACCTATGCAATGTGATATATAAATAAAGTTGAATTGAATTGAATTGATTATTAACAGCATTAGCCTAGCTTCTCATGATTTACGGCTGGGGCGGTTTCAAGGCAACCCGCCAGCAACGGCTCTCACATCTCCGAAAACCTCGCAAGACATTTCCAGCAGGCAATATTAAGATGAATTAACCACATAATGGGAATCCAAATGGTTACGTTCTCACCTGAAAACATAACTTGTTAAAGTAATATATTAAAAGCTTTTAACTCAAAATCTCAAATGACTGATGGGAAGGACGGGGGGGCCTGGAGACCACTCAGATGCAGATATTAAAAAATTGTGATTGATGCCGTCTCGACCAATCAGAAATGTTCAGAGCTGAAAGCCCCGCCCCAGAGTTCCTGAAGTTATGGAAAGTACTACCCCCGACCAGGGATTTCTGGGGGTAAGGGGTAACAACATGTCCCTGGAACTTACTTAGATCCTGTTCCCTGCAGTCGAAACACAATGAGTTTTTTAAAAGCTTCCTAGTTTCAAGGGAAAGTTCCTGCGCGCAAAAGGAGGTTTAAGCAACTGTTAACTGCTAACAAGTTCAACATACCAACCTAAAATGGTAACATACATCAATGTTTACAACTTGTGTTCGCTGCCTCCATGTGGACAGAAAAAATATTTTCTGATATGTCTGACATACAGTATGTGATACAGTATATTTGGAATGTATATATATATATATAGAGAGAGAGATTAGTACGTGTGGATAATGAATATACTGAAGCATAACAATTCTCCAACCAGAAAGCCTGGGTGAATGGAGAGGTGAGGGTCAGTCAGGTGACAAAGAAGCTTATAACACCACAAAGGTGAGGCTGGAAGCTAGCATCAAAGAGGCAAAGCAGAGGCATCAGGATGGACTGGAGAGAGACCTGAACACCAACAACACCAGAGAGATGTGGCAGGCAATCCAGATGGTGATTTCCTGATGAGATGAACATCTTTTATGCTCGTTTTGATCTCCTCAACAAAGAGTCAGCTTTCAAGTCTGCCGCGACTCCAGAGGACGGGCCCTGTCAGTATCCACAGCTGATATGAGAAGAACCCTAATGAGAGTGACTCTGAGTAAAGCTGCATTCACTACGGCCCATCGATTAGTGGAAGAGTTGTTTGGCGGTGTGGGGGTGTCACTAAATGGCCCATTTGTGTGACATCATGTTGTGAACGTTAACACCTCAATGTAGTATAAGTAGACTTTATATTTCACAATTATGTTTTTTCCATCAGAGCGTTTTTTATGATCTTGACATTTCTAACCACACTTGAAGGCAACTTGATTTATTTCACAGCAGTTTAGTATTAATTGTCTGTTCATCAGTGCTTTGCTAATGACGACACCAGTGAGACAAATACAGGGACCCCGTCCCTGCATCCACCCATTTCCTAGTTGTTTTCACGGCTGGGAGTTCCTGCAGGTTCCTGTGAAAAAAGGCCTTTTGGGACACATGCACATACAGTAAGAGGTGCGTGGCGCCTAGACGCCTAGAGGAAGTGAAATCAGTGTGTTGTCTTTTACAGTAAATACAGGGAGGCCTGTATTCCTTAACATCCTCTGTTATTCTTCTTCAGAGTAGGGAGGGAAGTAAGACAGAATGCTTTTCCTGTGACACCAAAGACCCTGAGCATTGTGATAATCTAGTCAGATGCATTCATGTTTTTCTCTCCTCTCCTTCCTCACTAGCACTTACCTCTTACCAGGGTTTGACTTGAAACAAGGCAAGGAAGTAAGGAAAGGGATGGAGACATAATTGAGATGGTTGTTTGTTTATATCCTCAGGTTATAATAGTGGCTAGATCACACAACCGAAGGAGAGGCTTGGAGGTTCCTTCCTGACACAACTACCTTGTAATGCAGGATATTCAGAAGTTTTAGTCTTCTTAGTATAACACCTCTTTTTTGTTTTTATACCAATAGTGGACCAAATATCTACGTACACATGATTACCAGGGATGCTTGTTGGCTGAGGGGGATTTTATGTTGGCTGGACATTTATGGATGAGACTTAAAAAGTCCTTCTTGATTGGATACGAATGTTTTCTTTTATCTAGCTTTCTGCAAGAAGATGGCCATGCTGCTTCACACACACACACACACACACACACACACACACACACGCATGCACGCACTCATGCAGGCATGCACACACACACACACACACACATACACACACACACACAGATCAAACATAAAGGAGGACTGTGGAAGGAAGTGTTATGGCTGTGTACTGTAGAGGTGCTAGTAACTGATACCTGGCTCAGTTAGCTTTATATCAACACAAGTTTTTCATTGGCAGTGACCCAACACTGTCACTGTATGTCTGACCTTAAGGTGTGGAAGGTAGTCCTGAGTTATCAATTTCAACACCAGTGGCTCCATTCTAATTAGGAATCCTGACTGATGCAGCCATCTGATGAGTTCCAGATGTAGTCTACACGACCCCTGCCTCATTTAAAAACATTGTTTTTGTGATACAGTTGTTTTCATTTGCTAACAAGCATTGGTCAATACTGAAGCCACTTTTTCAAAATTCTTCATACAGTCAGCATTAGCATCATACATATTGGCCAAACAGTTAATCTCACCACCTCCGATGGTCCCCTGTGGCAGAAGAGGCCTTCTGTAAATTGAAGGTACGTTTCACTTCAGCTCCCATTCTCATATTCCCAGATCCCACTCGCCAGTTTATCGTGGAGGTGGATGCTTCGGACACCGGTGTGGGGGCAGTTCTTTCTCAGCGATCGGATGAGGATCAGAAGGTTCATCCTTGTGCCTTCTTCTCCCGGAAGCTGTCTCCGGCAGAGAGGAATTATGATATTGGGAATTGGGAGTTGTTGGCAGTAAAACTAGCACTGGAGGAGTGGAGACACTGGTTGGAGGGAACAGAGCAGCCATTTGTGGTCTGGACAGACCACAAGAACCTGGAGTACATCCGTTCAGCCAGGCGGCTGAACTCTCGTCAAGCAAGGTGGGCTCTCTTCTTTAACCGTTTTGACTTTTCACTTTCCTACAGACCTGGTTCAAAGAATGTGAAACCCGATGCCCTTTCCCGCCAATTCCAGTCATGGAGTTTTCCATCCAGTCTGTAAGGTATGCTTCCTTCTGCATGTGTCATCGGTGCAGTAACTTGGGATGTGGAGGACAAGGTAAAGTGCTCCCACGCATCCTGCTCCCAGTGCTTGTCCAGATGACATTTTGTTTGTTCCTGCCAGTCTCTGTGCTCAGTTCCTCCAGTGGGGTCATTCGTCTTGCCTGGCTTGTCACCCTGGAGGGAGACTAGCGCTGCTTCGTCAACGCTTCTGGTGGTCTTCCATGGAGGCGTACACCAGAGGATTTGTCGATGCCTGTCCAGTCTGCTCCCAAAACAAGACCTCTCACTAGGCCCCCTCCGGTCTTCTCCATCCCTTGCCAGTTCCAGCTCGTCCATGGTCCCACATCTCGTTGGATTTCGTCACTGGCCTACCACTCTCTGACGGTTAAACAGTCATACTCACTGTCGTTGATCGATTTTCCAAGTTTGCTCAATTCATCCCACTTACAACAGTGGAAATTATACTCCAACAGGTGTTCCGACGTCATGGTCTGCCATGTGATGTGGTCTCTGACCGTGGTCCACAATTTACCTCTCGCTTTTGGTCTGAGTTTTGCAGGCTGCTGGTGGCCACTGTCAGTCTGTCATCAGGTTTTCACCCCCAATCCAATGGTGAGGCAGAAAGAATGAACCAACAGATGGAGACAGCTCTATGCTGTCTCGCTTCCCGCAACCCCTCCTCCTGGTCTAAGCAACTCTTGTGGATCGAGTATGCCCACAACACCCTTCCCAGCTCTGCCACTGGTCTCTCACTATTCCAGTGCTCTCGGGGTTACCAGCCACCACTCTTCCCGGAGCAGGAATGTGAGGCCAGCGTTCCCTCTGTACAGGCGTTTGTGGGTCGTGTCGACGCACATGGAGACAGACTCGCCTCACACTCCTGTGCTCTTCAGAACGTTACCAACGATCCACCAACCGACGTCGCATTCCTGCCCCCCTGTACACTCCGGGGCAACGGGTCTGGTTATCTCCCCGTTTTGTGGGTCCATTCCCTGTCTCGAGGGTCATCAATCCTGCTGCTGTCCGTTTTCGTCTACCGCCTTCTATGAGGGTTTACCCCACATTCCATGTATCCAAAGTCAAGCCTGTTAAAGAGAGCCTGTTTCAGCCCTCCTCCAGACCCCCGCCACCCCCGGCTCATCGAAGGGGGACCTGTTTACACGGTTCGTTGCCTCCTCAAATCCCGGCGACGTGGTAGGGGAGTGCAGTACCTAGTGGACTGGAAGGGTTATTGTCCTGAGGAGCACTCATGGGTTCCGGCCCGCCACATTTTGGGGTCGTCCCTCATCAGTGACTTTCACCGGGCTCATCCTGATCAACCTGGTGGGACGTCAGGAGCTGTCCCTAGAGGGGGGCGGGGGGGGGGGGGGGTTCTGTCACACGTTTAGTTTGTTTTCATTTGGTTTTACCTTGTCAGTAATTCTCTTATCATTTCAGATCCTGGTTCATCCTCACTACCTGCAATCAACTTATTCCCCTCACCTGGTTTCCATAGCCCATCTCCTCACCTGCTTCTCATTCCCTCATTAGTTCTCTCAGAGGATATATACCAGTTCTCTTCCACTTGTTCCCTTCCAGATTGTGTTGTGTTTTCCTGCCAAGTTCTTCAGCGATCGTCTAGTTTACATGTTTTCATTACCTGCCCGTTTTGACCCTGCCTGCCTGTTTCTGGACTCCGATTCTTCTGCCTGCTCCTTACTGGATTTGTTTGCCTTTTGAACCAATTTACCGGTATTTGACCCTGCCTGGATTACTGAGTAAACTGAACTATATTATATTCTGTCTGTCTGTGTCGTGCTTTTGGGTTCAGGTCTGTCTGTTCCAGCGAACCTTACACCCAGACCCCCCGCTTATTATGTGTCACACCAATGTTGAAACTGAATTTGGTTTACACCAGAAATAGTGTCAAGTATAGTGGTCTCATCAGACTTCATTTCAGACAAGTCATATGAATTATTTTTCAACAGCCACATAAAGCTGCGACTGGTGAAGCACCATGTTTACATTTACAGTCAGCTTCCTCTAGTAAACTGATTTATTAAACGTAATGTAAAAAAGAAACCTGGTTTCTGTAAGCAGAGTGGGAGATTAGAGAAACCTGGTTTCCCCAGCTAGATTTCTCTGCCATGCATACAGATAACCAGTTTCATCTCTCTGCATGTCTGCATGTCATATCTGCAGGACAAAAGCCCCAAGACAGGGAAAGTAACAGTAAAAGGAGAGATCATAACACGGAGCCATGCTTCCCTCTATTTAAAAACAATTCCAGAGAGTTGATCATTTGACTATTTGTTAAATTTAGACACTTTCATTCTGTTCCGTCAGTCGGTTTGTCATTTTTACTGTTGTGACACACACACACACACCAAAAAGAAAAACGAGTCAGGAAGCAGTAATACTTCTATCCGTAATACTCATACTGTCTCGAGGGTAGGGTATAAATCTGATTACTGACCTGTATACACAAGTTTACAGTAAGCAGGTTACTACAGTGTATATAAACACAATCTCCAATTACCTGCTTAGTGAATTTGGAGGACATTATTTCCTCCGAGGAGTCTACAGTTTACTGTCCACTGCTTGTGGAGGAGGAGGGACTGAAAACAGCACATTCTGGTTCAGAGTTCTATCTCACTGCACAGCAGCTAAACAAACGGGACAATGACAATGTCATTTACACATACAATAAATGTGTTAAAAAGTTGGTAAAAAGTGTTGTGTAAGTGTATGGATTATATTCTTATGACACGCAATCATCAGCACTTTTTGATGTCATGTCTCTATAAGGCCTCTTTTAAAAGGGACACACCTTTTTTGATGTGCGTTCAGGTACACGTGAATTATTGGACTTGCGGGGGAGTAGTGTGGAATGAATGGTAACACATACCAACACGGTGACAAAGATCAGGTAGCTGCGCTTAGTGTGTTTATGTGTGTTAATGTGTGTGTGTGTGTGTGTGTGTGTGTGTGTGTGTGTGTGTGTGTGTGTGTGTGTGTGTGTGTCTGCCACCATCACTAAACAATGCATGAAGGACTTTACAAAGTAATCATTGCATGCCGCTCACACCCACAGTGACCTATTTCTGTAGGGTTAAACATCCACAGTCACTTTAAAGCCACTGGTTCCTTTAGACTTGATGCACTAATAGGACTTCCACAGTGGGAAGTGTATATAACTAGTTGTCAGCATGTTACTGGTAGCAATTGTTATAACATATCTAAAAAGTTGCTTGTAAGGTATTTTGACATCAATAAATTATAATTACTTCAATTACCAAGAAGGCTGACTGTGACATATTGATGCATTCTGTGTAACAAGGCTGCATTGCACAAACCATGCGTGTGTTATTTTGAATATGACATTACCTGCAGAACTCTTATTGGCAGTTAATGACTCTTGGGCCAACATTCCAAATGTATTAGGCATGTTTCCAGAATGAGGTTGCATACAGCACTATGGGCAGATTCTAGTACTATTGTGACTCCAATGTCCAGATGTGTAAACAAGACCAAAGGTTTACAGTCAATCCAGCAGCTCTGTGAGGCTATACTTAGATCCAGTGGTGCTTTGAGCTAAATGCTAATGTCAAGATGCTAACATGCTAACAATGACAATGCTAACATTCTGATGCTAAATGGCTATGTTCACTGTATTCACCTGCAATCTTACTTTAGTGTGTTAGTATTCTGAAATGTGCTAATAAGCATTAAACACAAAGTAGGTTAGAACTTAGCTGCTGGGAATGTCATTAGTTTTATTTGGTCATAAACCAAAGTATTGGTCTATTCATTTCATTTTGATCTGATGATGGTGCAAGATGAAAAGGGATTCAAAGTTATTACAGTCATCCTGAGGGGAACATGAAAGTCTCAAATTCCCTGAAGGAGCACGATGTTCAATTCCACATTAAGGTAATAGATGATCCATTTATGGAGGGAAATCAGGCTTGTGCACTTACACACAATTTTGCATTGATAAACATTTTCAAACACACATTGTGCATGTTGAGGTTTTGTCTTGTCTACAGCAGTGGTTCCCAAATGGTGGGGAGCTCAGCGCAGGGAAGCACTGTACTTTATCGGTACTTTGTCGTACACACTTATTTCACAATATAGGAACAATAGGTCTTATATGCTTTGGCCTAAATATGAATAAAACAATCATTAAAAAAATAAAAAATCTGTCAAAGCGAACCTGTTTTAGCCATTTGCGCATAGTGGGAAATATTAGAGTGTGACACATCAAAGGCTCTCTGCTAGTGTGAAGGAGTATAGCTTCTTACAAGACTAAATAAATGTTCACAGAGTGATAACAGTGATATTATGTGTTATAGAGGGGATTTTGCCCGGATATGAACACAGGTGTGCATTGACATTCTGGCTTGGTCTTTGGTGTGCCTTGGCCACAGAAGGTTTGGGAACCACTGGTCTACAGCATGGCCCTGCTCTGTTCATTTAGTGGTATTCATGGCAGCTGGAAGGCAAACCTGGCTCAAGTCCTGCCAAGGAAGTTAATACAGAGTTACCATAACATTACCAAACATATACAGTCTACATCCAGTCATGTGACATTGCTGGGCAGGTGATGGTTTCCTAGGAGGTTAGGGTTGGGGTAGGCTTATTGAGCTTGACGTCTCATCTATTGCTAAGTTGGAGGTCTCGGCCAATGTTTCGCCCGTTCCTGAGCCTGTTTCTGAGTCAGCCGTCCTGGCCGACTCCTCGTCTGTTACTGAGCTACAATACTTCCCAATTCTCTTATTTCCATTGTCCCCTGTTTCCCTGGCTCCACCACTTCACCTGCCTGCCTAACAGCCAGAACCGCAGCCGTTGGCCCCACCAGACCTCCTAGGACAACCTACAGCCAGGGCATTAGTTTCCTTTCCTGACTCAATTTCCCCTGTCCTTGTCTTTGCCGAAGGCCACCTAATCAGTTTCATTGTAATTCTGTCCTGTTCATCGGCTGTCTGTCTTCTGGCTGTCCTCCCTCGCGGCTCCGACGGTCTGTCCCTCCCCCAGGCAGTCCGTCTGAGGTGTCCTATTCCTAATACATCAGCCATGATAAGAACAGGTTTTGCAGCTGTAAACTCAGTTTTGCAGTCAATGAACCAAGTAATTTATTGCTTCAATCGGTTATATTTACCATCAACACTGAATGGACATTCACATAAAAGGTGACACATTTTCCCTTTATTGATACTGAATATTGGCATCAATTCAATGTAATTAGCAACATTCTAGTAACTGTTACAGTAAGCAGAACCAGACATTATCAAAAAAAGAAAGGATGGATCAGTGACAAAATGCTAATTTTCAAGTCATCAACAGCTCAGTAATTGGCTACAGCTGCTTAGTTCCGTTACAATGGTCAAACTGTACGATAAGAAACAGAATCAGCTACTGTAATACACTGCTGCCCGAGAGTAGAGGAGCTCCTCTACAGTTCATGAAAAATATGAGAGTCTAAATAAATTGTAAGACTCCACAAAACTGGACTACCATCCTGGAGTGGAGTGAAATGATTGCTTTAGAAAGTTCCGTGTGTGTGTGTGTGTGTGTGTGTGTGTGTGTGTTTGTGTCTGTGTGTGTGTGTGTGTTTGTGTGTGTGTGTCTGTGTGTGTGTGTGTCTGTGTGTGTGTGTGTGTCTGTGAGAGTGAGAGTGTGTGTGGGGCCAGTACAAACAAAAGTTCTGAATGGCCTGGCTTTCTCCCTCCAAATAAAAGACAGCGAGCGAGCAAAGGAGGGATGAATAGGAGAAAGCAAAGTAAGAGAGGAGGCTGTGTGCTGCTTCGGCATGCAGCCTGTGTATTACCACAGCAGATGGTGTATATATGTGTGTGTGTGTGTGTGTGTGTTTGCATGTGTGTGCGTGCGTCTGTGTGCGTGCGTGCGTGTGTGTGCGTGTGTGTGCCTGTGTGTGCGTGTGTGTGTGTTGGAACACAAAGGGCCCAGGAAGTGGCGGATGAGTGGCGTGCAGAGGCGCGAGCCACAAGACCTCTTGTCAATCACGACCCTTTACTGCATGTCTGTCTGACCGGCTGGGCACACAGTCTGCTGCTGTCTCTCTCAGGCTGCCTGTCTCACTGCCATAGGTCACTAATACAGATATACACTGCCTGTCTCATTGCCATCCGTCACAAATAAAGATATACAATGCCTGTCTCACTGCCATCAGTCACTAATACATTTTTTACTTTACTTCAAAAAGCCTTCACGGCTACAAGGATGGGATATAAGTATAAACTAAGTTTCAGAAATGAGGGATACAACAACAACAAGTTTAGACTTCAGTCATCTAAGCTAGCCAAATAAAGCCAAATTAATATATAGGTTAATTGTAGTGCTTTGTCCCAGCAAAAACATACATGTGACTACCAGGAAGTATCATAAACATAGAGGGAATTTTATACTGAAAATATTGTAACTCTGGAAGTTATCCACTTGTTTCAGCTAACTTAGACTGCTGTGGCCTGGTGTTTCCACAACATGTAGCTTGTGTGCTGATGGTGTCCAAGAGTAAAAAGAAAAGGTACACTGACCATAACCCAACCAGAAACATCCCTTTATTAACATTAATCTCAGAAGAATAATACATGGTTAAAAAAGGAGGGGAATGGTTACAGAATATAACCACAGAGACTGAATAATACAGAATGTTCAAGCTTTCTCAAAACAGGATCCAACAAATGGCCCCTCAAGTCCATCAGGTCTATCATTGTCTTGAAGAATTAGAGCAGTCTGTTCCATTGTTAGCAAGTCCATAAAGTCCTTGCGTCATGTGTCCATGCTGTTCACAGTTTACGTTGTTTTCCAATTAATTTTAAGGAACCGTTTTGGCTGTATACTATGCTAATACTATGTACAATTTGCACAATGGTCATTTTCACACCTAATATACAAGTTCCAGGTAAGGTTTGACGTATGATTAAAAAGGTTTTCAGTAACATCCAACTTTAATTGCTTTACAAGAGAACAATGCCGCAACAAGTGCATCAGTGTACCGTCTACTTCACAACCATGCCAGCGCAAGCTGGATATATTATGATCAATTGTTTCAACCTACAGAGTGTCATGTAGGTCCTGTGTCATATCTTTATTTGCAAGATCTTGTATCTTTGATATCTACATACAATTTTGAATTCTGCAGATTTTGGAGTTTGTTTTATTCATTCCTCTCAACCTTTACACCAAGGTTTTGTAGAAGAGGTGTAAAATGTAGAGGACACACCTACACATGATGAACTGTTATGATCACTGTTTCTTATCTGGAGATATTGAGATAAGTAGAATGTTCTCGGAGAGTACATACTTCTGCCAAGGCAGCCCAGTCTCCCCCACCTACAAATCTGTAAACATTTCTGACTCTGCATGTGACAGGAACAGTTTAATACAATTATGTTCATAACACTTACTGTATATTGTGGCTTTTTCTGTGTATTGCTGAACCTTGTATTGTTTGGACCAGAAATACACAGTGTTTCCAAAGTTTTCTTTTATGCTTTAATTTGAAATCTGAGGGTTAATAAAGATTATTCGCTTACTCCGTCAGCTCCCCATGTGATTTCTCTGCTCACCTTTCCATAACCATCATATCACACGTTTTTATTACTGTGAACTGCTTGAAGCAGTGTTGTTTTTACAGTTATGCAGCCTTGTTTGATGGCATATTTCCTTATCGCCACTATCTCTCAGTGTGGTACTTTTACTGCTTTTATTGTCAAGGCAGTGGTTTGGAACCATTATAACATTATCTGGTTTCACAATATACAATAGCTTATAGTCATCAATATAATGTTAGTTTTCATGTTTTCTGACAGTCAATATGTCTGTCACTCTCTCAATCCATCATCAGTTTGTCTCTCAGTGTGTTTTTGTGTCTCAGACTCTCACATGTGGTGGTTGCCATATCATGGCCTTCTTGGGTGGCAAACCCTCCTACATAACAGCTTGCCATGCCTGCCTCCAACAGAGCTGGTGGGCAGATTAGCAAAACAATTTAGTGAGCTCTGCTAGACAAAACAGTTGATGCACAATGTTAGTGTGTGTGCACAGCTGGTAGTTTAGACCCAGTGGTTTCCAAACATGTGCCCCCATCCCCACAGGTCTGCAGGCATACATTCCAACCACAATCTAAGTTTACTGATGAACCCAAAACTTCAGCAGTTAGTCATCAGTGAATGTTTTATCCACTGTGTCTATCAGATAAGAACACTTGAAGCAGTAGTTGCTGAGCCTGTTCAGCTAGACCATGTCAATCTGCTTCTTCTGCCCTAGCACACCTACCTGACAATTTTGCCCATATTACTCTGTATTTCATAGTATTAGACACAATGTTCATGTTGTTCCATTCCTCTGATCATTTACACAATTTCCCCCTGTAAATGATCAACTCTGCCTCTCATTATGACTTTAGAGAAACAACAGAGAACTCAAGAATGTGGACATGTTCCACAAATGTAAGGGTGCAGTCCGCCCCACCTTGTAGGGTTCCTTTGTGTTGTAAATAAACATAATTGAAAGGTTTTCTGGTTTGTCATTATAGAAATATAGCTTCATTCTTGTGCATCTGTGTCTAAATAAGCCGAGGACTAATTTCCTATCAGGGACACATCCACCCTGCACTAGTGCAACTGGAATGTCAACAGACATTTTTACATTGAGTCTCCTCATGTTAGTCTCTGTGTACAAAACCAAAATACTTGTCACATGGCAGTCATTGGATGCTTGGAATTTCCCAAATTATCTCATAATTGTTACTACTAATAAAAAAGTAAATATTGTAAAGAATACACAAGTATGATGACAAGTCACTGTGAAACATCTAGAAGACTTGTGTGAGTTTGAAAACATCCCGGGGGAAATGCAGTTCATCAATCCTCATCTTCCAGACAAGCCTGTTCACTAATTCATATTTTTGTGTTAACAATTGATCAAAGGCCTATTTGTAATGTACAAGGAGTCACTCGTAGTAATGAACCTGCAGATAATTACCACCGGTCTTGTTAATCTCAACATATTTTTGTTGTAAAGAAGACTTGAGTTGGCTATGTTCAGATAGACATAAAAATAAAATGAAAGCAGAGGAATCATTCATGTCAGTGAAATATCGGCAGAGTCGGGGTCCTGACACAGACTGCGATGGCACAAAAAACACAAAAAAAGTAAAAAGTGCAAATTTGTGATAGATTACTTTGTAATGTGAAACACATAAATCTACTGTTCACCTCATGATCGTCACAATAAAAGAGGATAAAATGGTCAAGTGAGTGACATCTTAGGTGGGTGGCAGACAACAGTAAACAACAGTCTTCAGAGGCCGACAGTACCTATTAGTTATGAGAAGACCGGCTCTTTTCAAAGATTCGGCTCTTTTGGCTCGGCTTCCTTAGAAGAGCCGACTCTTATGGCTCCCAAATGGCTCTTCATTTAGTATCACTCGGAGACTTCTATTTTAGCCTAATTTAGCAATTATGAATGGTTTGTGTGTTGGTAAGCAATTTTGCATTCAGTGTTTTCATAAATGCCTTATTTTTATGCATTTCACTTTTTCCCGACGTTCTTGCATCTAAATCCTGCACCCCCGTCTCTCTGTCACTCTGTGTCTACCTGGCCTGTACCACTACACTCGCTGTCTTTGGAAAGTCTGCCCTCCTTCCTTCTTTCACATAATGGCATGATCCTAGTCTGTCCTCGCATGTGATTGGCCGCATGGTGTGCCCACCAAAATAAAGTCCGCCCCTGCCTGCATGGATTCTCAGCAGAGCTGAGCAGGAGCGTTACAGATTTGGCTCTCCCCGACGGGAGTCGGCTCTTCTCGTTCGCTACAAAGAATCGGCTCTTAGAGTTGACTCGTTCGCCAACGACACATCACTTGTACCTATGACAACACAATGTCCCCTGGACCTTTGTTAAGGAGTAAACACACAGATGCACCACATAGTTATTTTATTACCCCAAAATTATCCCTTAAGATCCCGGACCCATTTCTACTTTAGGGAAAATTATGGGGAACATAACACAGACTAAATAGACCACATAGAACATATTTCTGACATTGTTTTCACATTGTTTCCAGCATGTGTGGCAGTTTAGCCTAGGCCAAATGGAAACATTTGAAGCAATTTCTTTCCTCGGTGAAGCAAAGACGCACATCGCATTTCTGACAGAGTTTGGTGGTTGCCTTTTGACTTTGCAGAATTTGCAACCTGGTCCGCACAAACATCATCTGGAACTCCAGCATGAGCCCTCTTGGGAGGTGGTGGTGGAGATATAGCATTGAGTGATGGGCGGCCCCTTTGTGAATGCAGAATAATAAGGCTAGTTGTGATCTCCGTCTGGAAGCTCTTTTGTTTCAGTGGCTTGTGGTTACCAAGTAGTGTACGATCACGGCGGTAGATCAGCCATGATCAAGGCCCAGCATTATGGTTTGCCAGAACAGGTAGAGGTACCACCTCCATGACCTCATGTGGTACTTGTGCCTTGCGACACATGCATCTAGAAGGTCTATCCCCCCCATGAATGTGTTGCACTCTTTGACAATGTGTGGCCTGTGGACTTCCACAAATGCTTTGTCTGACTTGCTCCAGCATCGAGCTTTGTCTTGAGGTTCAACTGCATAGTAGGATGAGATCAGGGTAACAGATCTGTTGTCATACCACTTGACAATGGCCATGTGTTCCTCTTTCTCCACCCTGGCATCAACAGATCCTCTGCCATTCTTGGCAAGACTTTTCTCATCTTCCAGCTGAAAACCAGTTGCGGAGTGTTCCTACAAAGTAGATCTGTCGCTGAAGAAGCTCGAGCACCAGTGGTGCTGAAGAAAACAAGTTGTCTGCAAACACTTTGTAGTTTTGGTTTGATGGTAGAGTTTCACACACTTGCTCCCATGCCAAGTGAGGTTTTTTTCCCAGTTGCACCTTCATAGACCACAAAATCACAGAGGATTCCAGAGGAAGTGCAGCGACCGCAAATTTTCAATCCCCAAGGGTGGGGCTTGCCCTTGACATACTGCCTTATTGGGCTGTAAGTCCCTCTGAAAGACACCATTTACTTATCAATGGAGTTGTGCTCCTCTGGGGTGATCTCTAGGCATTGTTTGCGAAACATATCAAGTCATGGATGGATCTTCCAGCATTTATCATTTTCTTGCCTGTTTGACAAATCAGTGTTATCAATGAAATGTAGAGATGCCAGCAGGGTCTGAAAACGGTTGCGTAACATGTTGTCAGCCACTATGGCACACCTTGTATCATACAGTGTGCATCCTGAACACTGTATTGCTTCTTCTTATTCATACTACAGAAAATAAATTAAATGACATTGAAATATGACCGTTATAGTGTAGAAAATCTTGTTTGTCTGTTTTAATATTCTTTGAATTGAACAATATAAAATGTATTAACTAAATATCTTTTAATCAGCTAAATTATCTGAGCAGATCATAATCATATTTCTTATTGTGACCAATGTGTCACATTAGATTTTCTGAGAAATTTTAAGGTTAAAGATGTGACATTTATGTCACATCGGGACTTGATATTACTTATTTCTACAGTTTAATCAGTAAACTGCATCACATCATTCATACCAACGTAACATTGTGCGTACTGTTAGCTTCATTCATAAACATGGTATGTATACGTCCCTGGTCATGCTGAAGTGTTGAGGGCAGCTGTTTCCATGGGTGCAGGATGAATACATCATACAGCTGTCTGTATGCAGCGTCTGCTGCACCCTACAGATACATCACGAACAACAATGGTGACTGTAGTAAGCCCTTATCCTACACTCATTAAACACTTATTTCTTTACCATGGTGCCTTTTTAAAATGTAAGGAGTTAATGTTGTTTAAACACTAAAGTATGTTTCAAGTACAGCAACATGAAGTTTATTGTTTTGTTGGTTAGACAGCAGATATAAATGTAATAGGTTGCAAAACTGTCCCTACTTTGTTGGTCATATTTCCATAAATTGTACATGCTTCGCATAGTATTTGCATCCTAACCCTTAGCTGACTTGGTACAACTGTGCGGGGGAAAGCCCAGTGGCTGTTACTTATTACCCAACCAGGAAGCAAAGGCAGCAGCTGGCCAAGAGCCTCCAGCTACAGGGATGATAACCATATCAGGGAGGTTTTCCACCAGGCAGCTGAAATGGAGTGAACAGCTGAATTCACAGTCACTGAATTGTGCAAAACCTATTCTTCCTTTATGCTCAATTACAGCACAGTCAATGTTTTTATCAAATTTAATAAGAGGTAGAAAACAATAGAGAAAAGCTTTGAATGTGTGATGTGTCTTGGAAGTGACAACAATAAATTGGCAGAATTTGTATGAATCAAGTAATCTGGGGAGTAAAATTAAACCTCATTTGGAGTGCAAGAACTTACGAAAACAAAAATGTAACTCACAACTGTATTCATTTATGTTCTTTTGCCTTAGAATGACCAAAGAAAAATGGAATGTTCTGTGAACTTTATAATTGAATACATTTTAATCCATTTAACTGAACTGACTGGATTTTATCAAAGTCATCCAAAATGAACGCAGTTTACCAGAACTAGCATGAGTACTTTAACAGATATATATATTATACTTGTATATATTTCTGATCATTAACAAACTTAATGTGTCCTTCAGTACAAAGCGGCACTCAAAAGAACAATGATTGCTTTCCCTGCTGTGTATGTCAAAGACAGTGACGTAGCATACTAAGCATGTCACTTGAAGAATGTGTTGCCTTCTCTAACAGCTTCCAGGATATGACTAAATCGAGTCAAACATTTGAAGAAACAGTACAGCAGCATGAACCTGCTGATCTAATCTGCAAGTAGATTAAAACAAAGGTGACAATGCAGACATACATGGTGTAACATATGCAACACCTCGTGTGCACACTCTGATAAGATAGCATTCATTTCTCTTGAGTTATGCTTATTCCGTCTGTGTGGGAAAACTACAAGGAATGCGCTATCATTTCCTATCAAGCAGTCTCTCACTGCCACAGACAGGCAACTTGTTAGCTGTTCATTCCTGCCCATACAGGCACATTAGAAGGCTTGGCTGACTAAACTTTAACTCTGGCATGTGGGAAAGGTTACTTTTAAAAGCTGCAGGGGCAAACAAGGTGTCAGTCAAAACAGGTTCAGGACCATTTTGGATGACAAACGCAGACTGGATTTACAAGACTGTTTCTCTCAACAAAGACACTTTTAAGACTCTGATAAGGCACTCCTAACAGTCTTTAAAGTGCAGACAGCATAGCTCACTGTCAGCAGAGGAATGCCTTTAATACAGGTTTATTGTCTTTAGAAACTTCAGGCAGGAAGTTTCATCAGAATCAAATCCTTCAAACTTTTGATGGCCAGATTGTAGAAATGCTAAAACAAACCTAAAATAGTTCACCTCCCTCCCTTATATTTATTCTGTCTATAGAGCAGTCAGTGACATGATTTCATTGCTTATAAATTCTACTTTATTTGTACAAAAAAGAATGTATTATTTCCTTCATCCAAAAGTTAGCACTGAGTCGCTTTAAGGCAGATTTCTGATGGCAGTTTAGTATTGTTACCATACTCGTAATTCATAGAGCAGGGGAAAAGTGGCCAGGGAACCAAGAAAGGGCAGCTGCACAGGGGAGGAGAAAGATACCCTATCTGGGGACAGGGCAGAGGCGGAGCAGGGAAACTCAGACAGATGGCTTAGGAGCTGGGCCAAAGGTTTTCTGGCGAGGAGGGTGACCAGGAGACAGGACCAAAGGGTGGAGTCGCTCTGGGGAAAGGGCGTTATATTGTACGGACGGGCATAGCCGATCTGGAGGTCGACCAGAATTGGGCAGGATGACAACCAGACGTCCAGGACCTCACAGGAGGTCGACGACGGAGGAGCCATGTTGGAGGACAAAGGCGAGACCTCCAACAAAGTCGGTGGAGTGCAGGGGGGAAGTTGGTACCGCTGCAGCTCGGCAGGGTTTTCTTTTGGCTCTGTAGCAGGATCAGGGGCCTGCTGCGGCTCGGCAGCAAGGACTGCTCAGGAGAGACTGCTGCAGCTCAAGGAGCAGCGAAGACCCATGCCAAGGAGCAGACAGGACAGCGTCTGGAATGGCTAGGTTCCTTTCCCAGAAGCCTGGAACTCTGACGGAGACTTTAAGGACCTCCCAGGGCCAGGCGAGTTCCCAAGAATGGGTTTGGGGCTGGAGCCGGAGGATCAGTGGACTGCAGAGTCGGAAACCCACAGAATGCTGGCTAACCTGCTGAATGTCAATAGGATGGCGGCTAGCAGATTGGGACGCAGGCTGCGAAGGTGGCAGGTAATGGGGTAAAAATGATCCTCAGCCAGGACTTATCACCCACTTCTCTGCGTGCCATCCCAAGAGCAGCCTCTTTGTATCCTGTACTAGGGGTTATTTTCCATTCACCATACATACAGTTGAGGGAATTTGACAGATCCTAAAGTTTACCCTCAAAAGAGTCTGCTGGGTCCAGATGACCAGATAGTCCTGTCCCTCAGGATCTTCAGCGTAGCACTCCAGGGTCCCCACCTGGGGTTTCGGTGCAGCTCCTGGCGGTGCAGGTGCTGGCGCATACGGCAGTGAAGCAGGAGAAGGGGCTTGAGGTGCCGGCTGGATCAGGGCTGCTGCTAGCTGCTGGACCTGGGTGGCTAACATCGCTAACGCCTGCTCATAGGCTGATGCCGACGCCGACGCCGGTAAAATGCCACACCGTGGCTGTCTCCCGTTGCTGCTGCCGGGCCGCGGCAGACTCCAGTGCTCCCCTGCATTTTGAGACCTCAGTCCCACGGCTCCCCCTGTGTCTCGAGACCCCAGCTCTTCCCCTGCTAACTCTCGAGACCCCAGCTGTTCCCCTGCCGCCTCCCGAGACCCCAGCCCCTGCGAACCCCTCGCCTCTCGTGACCCCAGCCCCAGCACTCCTCGAGACCCCTGCGCTCCTCTCGAGACCCCTTCGCTCCCCTCTCCTCTCGAGACTCCTTCGCTCCCTTCTCCTCTCGAGACCCCTATCCCAGTGCTTCAAGATCGTCTCAGCCCGTCTCCAACCCGGCTTCCAGAGTGGCTCCGCCCACCTGCAACCCAGCCTCCTGAGTGGCTCTGCCTGCCTCCAGCCCTCTACGCTGGCCTCCTGAGCAGCCCCGTCCGCTTCGCCAGCCTCCTACCCGGCCTCAAGAGCGGCGGCCTCCTTGTGTGTTTTCCCTCGCCCTGTGATTGTTGATTTGATCCTCCTGTGTTTGCCTTTCTCCCCCAGCAGTCTCATTCCCTCGTTTAGTGTCTGTGTGTATATATCCCTGTCTATAACCAGTGTTCCTTGTCTGTTTGTCTTCCATGTGTCACCCTTGTTTGTTGATGGTTACTCGTGCCTCTCCGTGCTTCCTCATGTTCCCCGTGTTCCTCGTGTTCCTCGCGTCATCCTGGTTCGTGTTTGTAGTTTTGCTTTTTGCCTTGTTTTATATTTTTGGTAAGCTTTTTGAATGAAGCCCTCTTTTTGTTAACCTCCTTGTCTGCCGTTTTGCATTTGGGTCCTCACCTTTTCCCCTCTGTGACACTTTTAGGACTTTCTCTAAACTCAGTCACCGGCTCCTCTGAAAGTGTGCGTCTCTCCTTACTCTACCTTCTCACTGTGTGCACGCAGGCAGTTGCCAGGTAATTTTGTCGGGGTTTCACCCCGAACGTTTTGAGTGTTAGCCCGAATATAACTTTTAATATAAGCCGATGTGAAGCAAAAAATGGTAGTGTGTGTGAATGGTAGACTGTATAGTGTGAATGTGAGATATTGGTAACATAACAGCCTGTCTGAGTAAACGCAGGTCTTTAAGCTAACAGCCCTGAGGGACACAAACAGTAGAGGAGAAATGTCACAGCATTTTTTACATCACATTACATTTTATGCATTTCAATATTTAAATGATAAAGACATGTACTTTGCATGTTTAAAAAAGGCAGAGTGCATCAAAGTAGAGCTTGTTTCTAAAAAAAAGAAAAGAAAAAAAACCTGCGTCGGATCCCCCCGGACCCCATGTAGAGGTGAGTCACAATGTCCTGTTGGTCCCAAATGCCATCCACATGTTGGCACTGCCTATAATGTTTTTATCACCTTCATCAATGCACTCACCAGTGCCTGTATGTTTATATTGAACAGAAATCACAGAGATGCCGGGCCGGTGGTATCCATGCTCCTCACCATGCAGTGCAGATGATTTATTTTAATAACATTTACAATACACAGAATTGGCATGGTACATTTTATAAGTATCTCTTTGACCATCACTTTAAGTGGCCTGATAGAGTAGATGTAGACTAAACAAGGATTAAAAAAAAAATAGAAAAACAGCAATCAATGACTGCACAGCACTAAGACGATAACAGAGTAATACATTTTTTTCTAATCTCATGAATTACCATGATAAATCATGTTAATTTATGCTGGAAAATGTAAAATTTGCATCAGTTCTGAACCTTAAATTGTCAGTTTAAGAAAAACAGTTCTAATATCTGTGCCAGTGTTAGTGCTGAAAGCAAACTGCAGCAGGGTGGAGAACAAACACACATGTCAAAGCAGACGCTTCTTTTAGAGAGAAGCTTCATCTTCCACCTTGCTGGCACCATAAAGTTAAACAGGAAGGTCCTGTCATTTATGCCCGTCAACACAACATCTAGATATGAATAAAATAAATGCTAGAATTTAAACTTAAACATTAAAACAATAAATATATGATTATGAAGAGAGTGTGAAGAGGTAACAGTGATGACATTATGTCAAAGATGTTTCTGTGTTGTCTTGCAGAGATATCTACTGAACTTAGCATGCTAACAGCTAGCTCATACCTGTCAACATTGGAACTTCAAAATAAGGGAAGTTTTTTTGGCGGACTCCGCCCATATTTTAACAGTTCTCAGCCACCCAGCCCCTACCCATATAATGTAAATGTAAACACATAAGGGACGGGTATATATATATATATATATATATATATATATACACATCGCAGAAACTGAAGGCTACATTATTTTTTGCGCAAAGCATCGACATTTCTCCCTCAGCTTTGGTTACTTTGTCTGCCTCCGACACAGTTCTTGTCACAAATGATGTCATTGACAGAGTGTGTTTGTGTGCCTCTTGGGCGTGCTTGAGTCTGTCCGACTCTGCTTTTTATTAAATAAGTGAAGGTCTCCTCCCATTTGACCAGGTACTTACAAAAGTTTTTACTCTTTTTGCAGGTACAACAGCTTCTCCATCCATCTCCCTTTCAATGTGACTCTCAGTCTCATCCATCTTATTTCGTCTTCTTCTGTGTTATTCTTCCTGTTTTCTTCTTCTGTGTGTTTACTGGCGGGTAACGTTTTTCAGCTCATGTTAAACATAATACTGCTACCTGCTCTACCAGAGGACACTTAGCCTTTTTTTTTTTGTTTGAAAGGTTTTAAATACGTGATAATTACGGGAAAATATTAATAAGGGAGAAAAACGTGATGGAATTCAAAATACGGGATAATCCCGGGAAAAACGGGAAGGTTGACAGGTGCACTCTGTACAGTCTGTAATACCACTTGTTCCTCTAGAGGTGATAGTGGGTGGTGATATCTTAGTGGTCTGGTGGTACGCCTTCCAAATCAGAAGGGTTCATGAGTTCAAAACCAGGGCTGCCACCATTGTACCCCTGAGCAAGGTACTTAACCTGTAGTTAGTTCACTGTAAATCACTCTGGATAAGAGTGTCCTGTAATGTAATGTAATGTAATAGTGAGTCACTGTAGCTACAGTCTGCCTCAGTACAGAGGGAGAAGAAGTACTGCCTGACTCAACAGCACATCTATGATCCCTGCAAGTTTTGATAGTTTGTTTTGGTTTATTCCAAAGTGGCAGAAACAAGAAAATTACTTGCAGCCTCGCCGGGAGGCTGCTTCGCCGAGAGTACAGCTGCTGGGAGACGGACAGATCTTCCGTTAGCAGTCAGTAGATAGTACTGATTCAACCGACTTGTTAAGCATTCTGTTGCTGCTGTTACACAGGTTAGACCCAGGGGATTAGGGGGTTAGGATTAGGGGTTATTTACCGAATCCGAGCCACTCCCGCTCCCCTCCCAGTACAGAAGGAGGAAACAAAAACACAAGTCGTTCCCTTGTCTCTGCCCGGACCCAAGCAAAATACAAACTATCCAAACATAACGTTACACGGAGCGTACAGCCTCCAGTGACACAGTAACACACATATCTGAGTTCCACGTGAAGACTAGAAGATAGCAGAGATATTTAGACTCTCAGAGTTTCAGCAGTCTGCTCTAATGAACTGACTGACATTAATACACAGTAAATATAGCAACACTACAAGAGATATCTATATCTATATATATATATATATATATATACATATAGATATATATATAGATATATATATATATAGATACATACTTTATTGATCCTGATGGAAATCTTTAAAAGAGAGATATATAGCTGTAGAATAGTTATTTTTTTAATAACTGATGGTTTTGATGATTAATGAATTTAGATTGTATGGAGCCAGTTTAGAGGTGAAATTTCTTTGGAGCAGCTGGCTCGGGACTACACATTGCTCATTTAACCCGACTGCTGTCAGTCAAGAGAAGGTTCACTGCTTGTTGTTCATATGGAAACAGTTAAAACATATCATGTTTCTAATACTGCCTGTTCATCAGTTTTGATTGACACATCTCAGCCTTTGAAAAGTATTTTGGTTGAACATGAGTTCTGTCATTGTCATTAGAGTCATTACCAATGACAACATTCACAAACTAAAATAGATGTCCTGCGAAAAGAACCTCAGCATCAATTCTGCCATGCTCCCATGAGTTTCTTTGTCTTTCTGCAGCAGGCAGTGTGTGTTTGGGCTGAGCCCAGCATTTCCACAGCAGCTCTGAAAGTCATTAAAACCTCCACAGACTCACAACTGGCTTTCATTTTGTCATTATGGCCCCCATGAAGGCCCTGATTGTTGGAGGGGAGCCTCTGCCAGTGAAACAGTGCCATGGAGGGGGAGGGAGAAAAGGATGATGGAGGGACCACACATGTCTTCAAGGACAGGGAATCCCCCGCTAACCTGAGGACTTTACTGAGGCCTGTGGGAATCAGCTGCCTCTGTGAAGTTGTGCTGGAGAGCACACGGTAGGATAGTTTGTGCAGTGTGCTTCTTGTGTTGGATCTCTTCCAGTTAAAGTTCCAGCTGCATTGTCTAGACATGATTATTATTTAAACTGAACTTCTCATAGCAGGAAGGATCTGGGTTTGAATAACGCCATAGTTCTTTCTGTTTGCATGTTCACCTTGTGTCAAAGAATGTCGGGCCTGTGAAATATTGTGAATTGGTTTCCGGTCTTCCACCTTAAGGTTGTATGTTTCTGTAATTATTATAAACTGAAATCCGACATTTACAACCTCAGCAGTCTCTCTCAGCTTTCTCTTTTCATTCTTTACACAGCTCTTTCTGTCACTTTTCATGTGAACAACAACACAACATATCAGTCTGCTCTCTATAACAGCAGCTCAGAACCACTACAGGCAGACCTGTGTTCATGCACATGTTATCATCCATTTCAATTAATACCAACACAATGACACGATAAAAAGATAGATAAATAGATTATGTATCATACTTGATCGGCCATATTGTACTTTAATTATATCACAGAACTGTTACATCTAGGTAACTTCTATTTCTTCTTGCATTACTCAAATGAGATTAAGATTCAGTCATTGTGATAGAGAGTGGGGGTTGTGTTGAGCAGACGGTTTGTAGTAGAGATGGCTTTGCTATTTGTGTTACTAAAAAACTTGCTTCATGTTGTTTTCACAACCAACAGTCTCTCCTGGCATCAGACATTTGTAGGATAAAATAGAAGGAGCACAAGTAGTTACATTTTTAAAAAGGCGCATGTCAGCTGCAGAGTAGCGACAGAGCTTAATGCGTAGGCCATAACCTATTAATGTACAAGCTATATGGTCAGACACAAATCACTATTTTTGTCATTGCATCACATTAGGTCATGTGACCCAGACTTCCACCAGTAGATGTTACTAATCCTCCCTCCTGCACTTTCTATCTGTGAAGTTGTGCCCTTTTATTTTAATTCCCTGTAGTACTTCTGCTATAGCACCACCACGATGAGAACGTCAGGACCTCTCTGGTCTGGTTGGAGGGTGTTGTTGGAGCAAATATCCGTTTGGCCACCACCTCCCTCTGCCTCAGAGATAACAATGTTATCAGGGGTGGAGGAGTCAGGAGGGATGGGGTTAGATGAAAGAGGAGGGATCCCCCTTCATGTTGTGCCCGCCCTCTATAAATAATTTACTTATTATTAATATTATTGTTCTTTTAACTTTTAAGTGGAGAGATTTACAGTCCATTGTGGTTTTGGTTCAAGAATGAAATTGAAAATAGTATGGAAAAAAGTATGGCATTTTAGACAAAATACCAGTTACCTGTGTAACTGGTATGTGTGGAGAAGAGACATTAACATCAGATCATTTGTGATTAAAAAGGATCCTGTCATTTGGAATTAATGTGGAAATCCCACTATTGTAATTGAGACATGAGCACTGAAAGCTGAGTGATAGGAAAACTTCAGACTAAGAGACAGGAGCAAGAGAAAAGCCAGTAGAGAATACTTGAGATCTGCCTCCATTCACAACATATTCTCCCAATGCTCAGAGGGCCCTCAGGCAACAGGAAGCCATCTTTTCTTCTTTACCAACCAGCATGTTTCCTGATACGACTAAAGACAAATTAAATGATACCTGACCTACTGTATGTACTCAGCTTTTTAAGTGCTTTAAAATACATGTTTCTTAAAATGTACACTTGTATACTGCTGTTGTATACTGAATTAAGACTGACATTTTGATAAACCTTGACCACTCATGGTGATCCAAATCACCGAGCAACCCTTTGGACCGAGGTCTATTTGATGTCTAATACCGGACAGCAGCAGGCAGGAAGCACCCTAATACCAATCTGATCCCTCCTGCACGGCAATTTAATCCCCCCCTTCCACTGTTTCCTGAAGCACAAGCTACCCAAAAGCGATATGCTAGGTCAGGGGTCAGAAACCTTTTTGGCTGGGAGAGCTATAAAAGCCAAATATTATTTTATGCATTTCCTTGAGAGCCATATATTTAATACATTTGAATGCAACTTTATGCGTGCATTTTTTAAGAATAACACGTCTCCGAGTACTAATAGCGGTATCAGTGTTTCATTGAACAAGTGCTCTATTATTAAATAAACTAAAAGCTTACGTTATTTATCTCATTTATTTGCACGTTTCAGTGTTTACTGCACGGGTGTCAAACTCAAGGCAATTATATCCGGCCCGCGAGAAAATATCATATGTCTGTCATAACTGGCCCGCCGGTTTTGGTAATTAAATCAATGCATGGCACAACCATGGGGAAAGACATTTGAGGAAGTATCTAAATGTGTGAATGAAATTAAAGTTTTTGGAAAGCAAAGGGAAAGACACCACAGATCTGGGACAAGAGTGGCGATGTGAGCTGGCCTTTTTGTGCGACATAACGAAGCATCTCACTGTTAAACCTCCAGCTTCAGGGCCGTGTGATCACGGACATGTATGATGCAGTGAGAACTTTCTAAGCCAAGCTGCCTGTGGGAGACTCGGATGCAGCAAGGAAACTGAGCGAACACACCTTAACCTACAGCCAGAGACAGAGCGGAGGAAATGAGAGGGGAGAAACAAAACAAATCCGCTGCTAAATGTTTTACTTTAAAATGACACAATATAATTATATATTACTTGTTAATCATGTTAAAAAATGTCAGCTCAAAATTATCTGCGAGCCCTATTGCGTTATCGAAAGAGCCATAGTTTCCCGACCCCTGTGCTAGGTGCTTGATTTTCAGCCCCAAATTGAATTAAGGTTTGAGTTTGTTTCCTTACTATCTGACAGCTTCTGGTTTGAGTGAAAATGACCATCCGCTTCTTTGCTTTTTCAGCAAGACTGTAAGACTTTCATGTATTTTAAAGAGAAAAGACGTTTGCTGGCGATTCTTTACAGCAAAACTGGTGATTTTTCTTTTGAGAGCCATTAGTGGTTGTATTTGAGTATATGACTTTATGGTGGATCTTCATAGGTTTCACGTGGGATGAGACTGCATTGGTGTGGTGGATAGCTGGTTTAAGCATCAATATCTGAAATGACCACCAACTCTGTTGATCTGTGTCAAGTTTCAAAAAATTATGTGGGTACATTGTGTGATGGTGTTGGGCACTGCAAATCAAGGATTTTACCTTTATAAGCTATTTTCAGAGGTTTCAGTGGCACTGATTTTCACAATAGAAGTAAAGTTTCTCAGTGAAGGTTCTGCATTGGTCTTAATGTCCAAACAAAACCATCACATAACATTAGCTTTTCATTTCCCCTTGGCTGTTCTTCTTTGCACAAGAGCAGTGTTACTCATTGCGCGGCTCGCCAAGCTTGAATTGGTGGCTCGCATGGCAGTGGGCTAAATAAAGGGGTGATTATGGAGTCAATACAGATATTTCATAAAAACACTAAAAACAAGCAGGGCTATTACATTTAACCCATTAAAACACTGAAAGTGTCTGCTCTATTAGCCTACAAATAATTGATAATAATAATTGATAAAAGATGCAAATATAAACTAGAAACAAGATATTTAAACTTGCTCGGCCGACACTGACTCACTGCGGAGTTGCCAGTTTTGGCGGTCTATCCAGTGCTACAAAATTAGCGCCTTGAGATTGCTTTTAGCTTTGAAAGGCGCTTTATAAATACAATTTCTTCTTCTTATTATTATTATTATTACAATGATGAATGTGCTCTTGGATGGGTAGATACAAGGTGGGCTAGTATATAAATAAATAAACTTAAGCTTATTAAATATTTGTTAACATAAGCATGCTTATGAATATGAACATTTGCTAAAAAATTATTTGTATCGCTAAATTTGAACATTTAAATTGGAGGATACTACGACCAACCTGGCACTTCATACTTGCGTTAGCTTGGCTCCGGTCGATTCGTTTCACCATTACATGCTAGTTCACGTGTGTTTTTACAGACGTAAATGGATTTTTGGAATGGAAATTTCTTATTAAAAAAATAGTTGCACACCAGTTGGACAGAAACAAAGCATGACAAACAAGGAACATTAAGATTTGGCTTTGGAGCATCAAACCACAGCGGAATCGAGAGGAAGATGCTGGAGATGTGGTTTGTGGATAGACAACAGCTGCTCCCGTTAAAAAAGAAAGGTAGGCTGCGAGCCATACAAAACGAGCATAAGAATTTTCAAGACAAGTGGACAGAGGAATTTGTATTTGTCCTCCACGAGTCGAACCCTTCATGCTTAATGTGCAAACAAACCTGCACTGGTTTTAAGCGAAGTCATTTGGAGCTGCATTTCTAAACGACGCATCCAAAATTCAATGAAATTTACGCACCTGGAAGAGAAATTAGTAAAAGAAAAATAATATAAGAATATATATAATAAGAAAAAAGATATTTCTTCTTCTCTTTCTGGACAACAAAGGCTCATACACAGGACAACTAATACAGCTGAACGATTAACTGAAGCATCTTTTGAGATCGCATGGGTTTTGGCTCGGGCAGAAATACTTCTCAGACTTAAACATTGTGAAACACTGCTTTTTGGCTTCAGCAGAAATATTGTTTGCAGAGTTTGACCACATCATACCAGTATTAAACTAATCCTACTTTTAATTAATTAATTGGTTGGCTGCATTGCATATTGTATGTTCTGGGTGGGATGACAGATTAATAAGCAGACATGCTTTTTATGACTGAATGTAGCTTTTCATACTTTGCGGTAAAAAGTGGCTCTCCTATTGACTTTGTCCTATCAATGTGGCTCTCACGTAACAAATAGTGAAGACCAATGTTCTACCTGCTCAGCAGCAAACAGCAGACACACACACAGAATAACATGTGAACATAGGAGAATGTTTAGCAGTTTAAGAAATAGATATTATCCTCAGGAGTTGGTGGTGTCTATTTACTCTGGCCTTGTGTCTTTGTATTTCTCCCCCAGTTGTGTCTTGTTCCCTCGTTTGGTGTCTGTGTATATATCCCTGTCTGCCCCAGTGTGCCTTGTCGGATCGTTATTCATGTTACGTGTTTGTTACCTGCCTGTAGCCTGCTCGTGCCCTGCCCGTGTCCTGCCCGTGTTACCTGCCTGTAGCCTGCTCGTGTCCTGCCCGTGTCCTGCCCGTGTCCTGCCCGTGTTACCTGCCTGTAGCCTGCTCGTGTCCTGCCCGTGTCCTGCCCGTGTCCTGCCCGTGTCCACCCCGTTTCTTTATATCGAACTAATATGTCTTTTGAGTGAATGGAAAGATGACGCCTGTAGAAGGGACCAACAGGCCCTTCTTCGGAAGGCCCACGGGGAAGTGGCAGAGAAGTCTTGGTTGAAGAGTCTTCTGACTCAGGAAATCAGGGATTTCGTCAACCTCGCAAATCGGTCTGCCTTCCAGTCAGCTCGCCAGCCCCCCGTTCCTCATGCCGGGCCACGGCAGACTCCCGTTCCTGCTGCTCCAGCCCCTGACCCATTTCTGGGTACTCGCCTGGCCTTTGAGGGGCCTCTGAGTGTCCAGAGGGCTTCCAGGCTTCTGAGGAGCAGATCTGGCCGTTCAGACCATCATAATGTCAGTTGTCAGAACCCAGTTACCGCTGCCGGGCCTCGAAAGAACCCAGTTCCTGCTGCCGGGCCTCGACAGAACCCAGTTCCTGCTGCCATGCCGCGACAGTCTCCCGTTCCTGCTGCTCTAGCCCCTGACCCATTTCTGGGTACTCGCCTGGCCTTCGGGGGGCCTCTGAGTGTCCAGAGGGCTTCCAGGCTTCTGAGGAGGAGATCTGGTTGTTCATAATGTCGGTTCTCAGAACCCAGTTCCTGCTGCCGGACCTCCGCAGACCTCCGTTCCTGCTGCCGATCCTCCGCAGACCTCTGTTCCTGCTGCCGATCCTCAGCAGACTTCAGTTCCTGCTGCCGGACCTCCGTAAACCTCCGTTCTTGCTGCCGGAGCTCCGCAGACCCCTGTTCTCCCCCTGCTCCCCTCGCTTCTCGAGACCCCAGTCCCTGCACTCTCCTCTCGTGACCCCAGTCCCTGCGCTCTCCTCACCTCGTCAGGATGTCAGGACCATATCAGAAACATGTTTGGTACTCTCTTAACTTTGTGCAAACATTAGCAGTTCCACAGGAGCCATTGTTGTATCGCGCACAGGGCCAACTGTCATTTACATGGAGCCACTTTGAACTGGTGTATCCACAGAGCACAATGTTTCAATGATGAAATAGCTGATGCTAATGCTAATAGAAACCATAAGTATGCAGGAACCTTAAACAGAACAGTATGGTGCCGAAGATCCATTAATGGATGGACTGATAAACCAGAGAAACATCAGCCATCACACACACACACACACACACACACACACACACACACACACACACACAAACACACACACACACACACACACACACAGCATAGTGTGCTCTGGATTGTCTCCTCTCTCTTCCACTTGTTACATCTTTAAAGGGCCTTCGAAAGGATAAACATGAATTTCTACTGATGATAGTAAATGCTATTTGTGGTGTAAAATGACGTGTTATTTATGACACAATGATCGCAGTATTTAATAAATCATGATTTAGTATGTCGACCACCGATGTTTACATTGCCGCTACCGGAAACACCCGATGCCATGTTCTGACATCACTAGTAGAATACAGTCCACCAGTTGAATATACAGACAGCACGGCAGAAGCAGCAAACGTGGCGATGTCGGACTCTGGCTCGGATATTTCGACAGAATCGAGTGACAGTGAGTCGTCAATAGACTCGTTGCACCGTCAAGAAGAGGAGTTTATTGAAGAGGATGCCGGTGTCGTGGATTTAGATCATGCGGGGGAGTTTAACGTGGTGGAAACAGAGCAGCTCGAGACACAGTGTTACGCCTCAGACACAGGGAAGGAAGACTCATACGCACGACTCCGGACACAATGGTAAGGTGTAAAAAACAATACTTTATTTCAGTAAAACAGAATATTAAATCAAAGCGCTCACGAGGAGTATATACAGACTTCACTGAAAAAACACACTTCTTGAATCGCTGGTACAGGCATAGGATCTTACATGGATATGACAAGACAATTTATACAAGAGGTGAGTGGGAACAGGTGAAAAGAATCAGGGGCGAAGCAGACGCTGATGATGGAGGGACATCACACCAGGACTGGAAGTAAAGGGATCTGGGTTGAGAAGCAAGAGGTAGGTACAAAATAAAACAGGAAGTGACAAGACAATATGAACAACTCAAGAAATTCGACGAGACATGACACACAGTATTCAAGATGGAGACACAGACGGGAGCAAACTTTCGGATGATGGTGATGGTGATCCTGGATTTGGCGGAGATCCTGTGTTGCAACAGAACACAGACAGGTATATACATTTGACTATAGTTAAAAGAACTTCCCAATAAATTGTGAATACATCATAATAAAACGTAACATTATCCTCGATCGTAAATAGATCGCAAGCTATCCTATATCGAGTCGATAGCTTGGTTTCCTTGAATTATTATGAACCCGACTAGTTGTTCGCAATCGCTCGATCGCTAAATATTCAATTATTTATCTACTTGGACACATCGACGTCTGTAAAGCTTGATAACTTGATTCTTTCTCGAAGTTTCTGAGGTTGAGTTCTATCGTTGTGTCTGATGTCAAACGTCATATATTACGTGGCTGTATATAAAGCATTAGCTATTAGCTAACAAACAGACCGGAGGGCAGCGCTGGTTTATGAAGTATAGTCTGTATACAGACCGTCTCACGGCTGCCTATAGTAGCCGGAACACTTACCAGAAGTTCATGGAATTTACGATGTCGTAACTTTATGAGACTTACGTGAAACGGGTAACAAGTTGCTACTAGATAGATCCTACCTCTATACGACCATAACAGGCTTATGAGCTGCTTTCGAGCCTGTCATGAAACACAGGCATATAAATAGTATGAAATTAAGATGACGTTAATATTGGCCTTTCTGGATATTGCATATTGTGTACATGTCCTTACCATTCTTCCTTTGTACAATTAAGTGTACATGTGAAAACTGTACAATTATGGAAGCATTTGAAGAGCTGCTGCCAAGAAAAGGATGTCATGGAGGAATTCAATGAATATGAGGGACATGGTGCAAACATAACCTGCATAACAGATCACCCAGGATTCAAATCAAAGTGTCTGGATGTTTGGGTGTTGTGGACAACCAAAGAAGAGGGAAGACATCAGACATCAAGCAGGTGATCAGCCACGTAATGAGTAAGTTACTTGTGTGCACAAATGTGTAGAGCTCAGAAACTTTGATGTATTTTTGGGGAGTCGAATGGTCACTGGCACAGTCACAGAATAAATAGATAAAAAATCTAATACGGTTGAAGTGATTACCATTGACATGTATTATCTTGTACTTTACAGAATGTATCACTATGTGGCATACCGCCAGCTGGTGAGATTTGGTTGGGGAATACTTGGTAAGAACCACAGAATGCCATCATGTGACATTCAAAAGATCTACACGTCGTTCAAGTATCAGCACTTTTTTAGAGTCAATAACAAAACACAATGTCAGTTCAATGATGGAATCTGCTTCTATACAGCACAACAGCATCCCTCTTGTTTGGTTCTTCCACCGACTGCTGAGTGGATCTGGGACTTCGAAAGGTTCCTCATCAACATTGTCTTGGCACAAAGCATTGAGTCTCGGTCAAGAGTTCAGTAACATACTCTGCAAAAAAGATGTTTTATAATCAAGCATTATATATAATATATAATATATATATATATATATATTATGATGCTGACCTTTGGAACAACCAACTTGGATTGGAACTTGCAGTCCAGCTGATCTCACACGTGGTCGCGCCTGCATGGACTGGAGGGGGATCCGTCTGGGACATGTGTGAAATGTACAAAACACAACTTTACTAATAGATCTTTCAAACCAGCTTGAAATTGTATTGCATGTTTATACATGTCTGCGTAAAGAAAATATCTAATAACATTCATAATAAAATATGTAGTTGAATTGATTGAGAGAGCAATGATATCAAATTAAACAAATATATGAATTATGTACATGCATGTGGTGATTGTATTTTTAACACGTCATGTGCAGGTCTACTGGTACATGTACAGATGACGTACAGTCTGTATACTTACTGGTGTACACACAGCTTCCTCCCCAGTGTGGATGTCCAATAAATGGTTGCTGATCATACAGGTATCCTCAGTTCTGTCAGTGGCTTCATTCACGAATGTTTCAACACCTATGTAATAATAGGGTGATAGTTAAAAGTTAAATAGACTCACACTTTTACTCAAACTACAGAATAAAATGGGGAAGCCTGTTATAAACATTGAATTTATACTTAATTAAGCTAATGAAGTGTAATTAGCTAAAGTTATTAATACTACAAACAATAACACACAGATATTGGCTAGGGCCTGGTGTAAACTTGTTACATACAGTAGGCCTAGACCATTATGGCTTAATACTTGAAACAATTAATAAAGTAAACAAGTCGCACGGCTTACCTTTGCTCTCTCCTTTTTGGCGAATGCATTTCGTCGTCTCTTTGGTGGTGACTCTGCACCGGCAGACGTGTTTGAATCCTTGTGCTGGCTTGTGCTGGCTTGTGCTGGCTGGGGTTTCAGCAGTATTGTAGGCACGGCATCTGCGTTCAGTTTTAAATTATTTTTGAATCTCATTTCCTTGGCGAGCATAGTTTGTTCGAAACACGATCTCTCAAAGTGCTGCCCACAAATCATCGGTTTCATCAACGCACTTGTCTTGTCCATAAACGCAACAATTTATCATCTTTTGGCCACAGAAAGCTAGATTTGGAGACGGCCCCACATCCCCATACAACACATCGCTTCACAATTATCCTTGGCGATCGATTGTTGTCCATTCTTTCTCGTAATAATTGACAGCAGTCTTTGCTGGACGCTTCAACGCAGACGAACACTGGCGGCGGCTGTATTCTACTTGTGACGTCATCGCCCGAACATTGCCGAAGTGGATGCTTTCGGCGCAGCGATCGATTGTTGTTAGCGGAAGTCATCTTTATGCTGTTATGATCGTGATTTATTACGAATACATCAATATTAAATATATATATGGCACATTTCACAATATATATGCAACCTCTATCATATACCAAGCCCAATAACACTGACGACATATCATTTCGTAGGCCCTTTAAGCATGTTAATGCTCTCACTATTCCTCTTTTACAGTGTTCCTCCCCTCCCCCTTCCCTACGATCATTGTTTTGTCTGCTTATGCAATAAAATAACCCCCTCCCACCCCCCAACACATGAAACCACCACCATCCTGCAATGGGAAGGAGTCAATTTATGTAGGTGGAGGGTGAGGCTGTGAAGAAATCTCACTGTGTGGACTTATTCTAAAGACATACACTCTCTCAGACACACACGCTAACAGCATTCTCTGCAGGCCGACACATGACGACAGACAGCTCGGAGCAATACAGTTTCCTGACAACAAATGCGGATGGGCTTGAAACATACTTCCTCCCAGGCTGCCCCTGTGCTGACACATAAAGCTAGCCTTACCACATGAATAAACCAAACAGTGGGACAGGGCAGGGAAATTAGTTTAGAAGGCTTCACTTATGTGACGGCCTCAGAGGTGGCCTTGTCTTGTCCTTCCCATGTTGTTTGCTTAACCTGTGTTTCAGGAGGTTGATTGGTGGAGCTGAGACCTCGTCATTTCCTCGTCACTGATTCAGCACACCTGAGCAGGCTGGGCTCAGGCTATAAAGAGACCTGCAAGATCTTCTCTGTCTCTTCCCTCTGGCCAGCTGCCTGCTATTTGTATTGTGCTTGTGCTTTGTGTATAATTTACTTAAATTAAACCATATAGAAAAGTTATTTGATTGTGTGGTCTCCCTCCTTGTCACCTCCTCTCGAGCCAGGTTGTGACACTTATCATTCAAAACAAAAACAAAAGGTTTAGCCACATATGTGTTCATTTGAAATCAGCACTGAGCTCTACAGCTGCTACAGTACATTCAAACATACAGCTTAATGTAAAAGTCTCAGTCCTTCTGTTACATTCTGATGCTATGGTTTGTGTTCCTTGTTTAAACATTAATACTGCTTACAAACAATGATGTATGAATTTCTTATATAGTTTCTTATGTGTTTGAATATACAGTACTATTATAAATATTGGAATCACTGGTTTTATTGATGTTTTTCTTCCCTTCAATAGTTAAAAATAGAGTTAAAAACTGTATGATTCTGACACTAGATGTGTAGTTTTGGCCTCTGTGGTGTCCCCACAGTCTTGCATTACTGGGAAAAATACTGTTGAACTTGGATTTTGAATTGGTTTTCTAATCCGGAAAAGCACGAGTGACCCTCGATCATTATCGAAGCACAACTGTGCGATATGGCTCTAAATATGTAGGGAGTTTTTCTTTGTGTCCTCTGCAGGCTGCTCAGTGTTCGATAGAAGAGGTTTAAACTGTGATTCATCAGTTTATAGTATGTTCAGCTGATATTCCAACAGAGCTAAGCCTACACTAACCTTTTGTTTCTATTGTATAGTTTGAAGAAGAGCTTTAAAGTAACATGTTGCCTGTTAATTCCAGCTTGATAGAGGCATTATTGTGCACTTGATACTGAAACATCTGCACTCATATGGATGCTTAGCTTCCAGTTTCCTTTACCAATGACTGCAGATTTCTTCTATTCTTAGAGGGATCTTTGACTCTTAACATTCTCACTCTGGTTGAACCATTGTACAGTGTGTTCTCCATGTACAAAACAAAATAACAAATATTTGTAAAGAGGTCTTTCTACAACCTAAAAGCATGAAAGACTATTCAAACAGTTCTCTAAGTCAAAGATATCTCAAACAATGATGCTTTTTGGCAGACCATTCCAAACTAACTTCTGAATGGTAGTATGTGTACAGTAATACAGCAATATATATATATATATATATATATATATATATATATAGAAGTGTACTGACATACTGATACAGCTTCTGGCTCAGGTACAACACACCAGTGGGTTTTATGCAGCAAAAGAAGATTGAAATTGACATCATTAACTTTATTGAGGACGAAAGGATAATTTTGTGATTGCGGATTCAGCAATGCAGTTCAGTGCTCTGCTGTTTGGGGCAGTGCAGTCCACCTGCTGGCACAATGGTTATACTCTCAGCATTTACACACAATTAATTTCACCTTCCAGCAATGACACATATTTTCTACAGGAAATTCCTTTTCTAACCTCCACCACCTTTTCTAACACCATTTTGTGTGTAGGCATGGCCTCCTCCGGGATGCCACTGTCTATCCGGCAGGTGAGTGCAGATAGTCCCCAAGATACATACCTGTCAACATTGGAATTTCAAAATAAGGGAAACATTTTTCAACATATTTATCGCCCATATTTTAACAGCTCTGAGCCACCCAGCCCCTACCCATGTAATGTAAATGTAAACACATAAGGGACGGGTATATACATTCAGGAAATACATGTTTATTTAAATTATGTATTACTTGTATATACATGTTTATAAAATGTATGTATTTTATTTATTAGTAGGTCTCCTCCCATTTGGCAGGTACTTGCATAAAGTTTTAACTTTTTTGGCAGGCTCCATCTATCTCCCGTTCACTGTGACTCTCATCCATATGTTTTCGTCTCCTTCTGTGTTATTGTTCCTGTTTTCTTCTTCTGTGTGTTTACTGGCGCATAACGTTTTTCAGCTAATGTTAAACATAATACTGCCTCCTGATCTACTGGAGGCCACTTTACCACTGTAAACTTTTTTAAATTAGGCCTTCTTTTTTTTGAAAGGTTAAAAATACGGGATAATCCCGGGAAAAACGGGAGGGTTGACAGGTATGCCAAGATATTAGTGTCTCCGTGGAGGAGGATGTGCTGGCTGTTGGTGAGCAGATAGGACATGGAAATATGTATTTTGTCTCACAAATGAACAAAGCTATGATGGTGTTAATGAAAAACGATTGAAAGTGACGTGCTCATCAGATGTCCAAGTCTCCCCGATGTCTGTGCCATCCTCATGGATCACCGTCTCCAGTGTTACGCCGTTCATACCAAACAAGCTGTTAGAGAACGAGCTTCATAGGTTTGGTAAATTTGCCAGCAGGTTCAAAATTGTCAGTTTGGAATGTAAGGTTGCCAAACCAAAGCACGTTCAGTCTCTGAGGCGGCAGGTCTTTATGTTTTTAGACTTGTTAAGCACGATGATGGTGCATATATGGTCTATGCCAGCGTAGGATAGATTCAATGTTTTGAGTGTGGAGATGTGTCACACCTGTTACACATGTCCGCACAAGCAGCAAGGATGCTGAGTCCTGTGATGATTGGCTTGTGGGCGGGGATGGAGCGGCTGTTTACGGGGTTGTGGGCACAGTAGTCGGTGACGCTGTTCAACCTCTAGAGATGAAATAGACAGGGGCTTATGGTGGGAGGTTCCTCAGAGCAGGGGTATGTTCTTTTTAAATCAGCGGCCCCTGAAGTGGTGAAGTGATGGCTACTCTTTCTAAAGGCAGAAATAGAAAGCATCTGTTTCATTATCATCTATGCCCCAAATCAGGGAAATTAAAGCATATGACTTAAAAAATTATTTAGAATGAAAAAATTATCATTTCATTATTGGTTCTGAATTTAATTGCACGATGGATTTCACAATAGAAAAGATCAGTCGGGAACCACACCCACAGTCATCTGCAAGCATAAACAATGCCATCAGACACTTTGATCTAATAGACACATGGAGGGTCAAACATCCACAAGCAGGATGAATAACAACAGTGTGAGTGCAGCACAACTTGACAGGATTTATTTATCACAATGTATCAGCTGTAGATTCACTGGTCATCACTGAGTCACAATAGCACACTGGTGTTTCAATAACAAATTGCTGAGTACAACACTTTTTGCCAGAGCTTTGAGCACTTCTGGCAGCAGTAGGACTTAAAAAAGTTCAGTTAAGTTCCTTGAAGCTGTGGAAAGAGGTTGGTAAGGCACACATATGGATGTTTTGTCAGCAGTACACCTCCAATTCCACTACAAGAATTAATACACCAGTTGAGGAAGTAGAAGCCAGAATTAAGAACATGGAATAGGGCTTACAAAGAGATTCCAACTCCATGCGATGGATCTTTACACTGACTTCTTTAGGGCCCAACATTGCAGCACAGAGTGCCATGAGGAGTTCCTAGAAGGACTTCCTCAGCTCAGCCCGGAGGAAAAAGCTGCTTTCAATTACGAGCTGACAATGGAGGAGCTGACGGACATGGTAAACCAAATGTCATCAGGCGACTTCTTCAAGCGGTGGAACATCCTTGGAGCTGACTTACTTGGAGTTTTTATGGAGTCTTTCAGAACAGGAGCTCTCCCTGTGTCCTGTCGGCGGACAGTGCTTTCCCTGCTACCTAAAAAAGGAGAACATGCTCCACTAAAGAACAGGAAGCCTGTTTTCCTGCTCTGTACGGATTATAAGGTGTTTTCCAAAGCCTTAACAGACAGACTGAAAGGCATCCTTGAAATGATCTTTCAGCCTGATCAAACTGTTTACCAGACAGGACAATTATGGACAACTTAAGTGTGATGTCAAGGATGTTTATAAATCTCACAGTGTTAATTGTGGTATTGTCTCTTTGGACCAAGAGAAAAGCTTTTGACAGGGTGCATCACTCTTATCTGTTTTCTGCACTCAGGGTTTATGGTATTGGTAATGGTTTTCTGTAGTGGGTTGGTTTGTTGTATAGTGGTGCACAGCGTATATTGAAGATGGGGCAGGGCTGAGTATTCCAATCCCTGTACGGTGAGGGCTAAGACAGGGTTGTCCTATTCCGGGACAACTTTATAGCCTAGCTATTGAGCTTTTGCTGTGCAGGTTGAAGGGCCAGCTCAGTGGTCTTTGCCACTGCCAGGGTCCTGAGGCCTTGAACGTCTTTGTCTCTAGCCAGGGAGATATTCAATGTTTGCTGCATCAAGCGTTACCCAGCCTGCCTGGAGGACTTGAGTATGGAAAAGAGGGACTTTTGGGCACTGAGGGCTTTACATTTAAGAACTGGGAGGGAGTAAAGGATAAAGTGTGCACTCGGTTGTCTAAATGGAACTGTATTTTACCGCAGTTGTCGTATAGAGGCCACAACCTTTTGGTACATATACCAAAAGTTATATAGAGGATAGAGGATATTTATTTGTTGAGTGTCTTCAGCTGTCAGCTCTGTTTCAGCTTTTAAGAAGGTGGTTTCAGGGTCTTGGGGAGGAGTTTTCCTTTGTTTTATTTATTTTTGGGCCAAAGTACTCTGCTAAAAAGAAGGTTTGCACAGATTGTATCCGGTGCTGCTAAATAGGCCATCTGGCTGACATGCAGGAACCGAGTCCAGGGTGCCGGTATTGTCATGCCGGTGCCGGTTCCGGAGGGGCTGCTGAAAGCCAGAATGCTGGTAGAATACACCTACTATCACATGATGGACATTTTAGTAGCCCACCAGCCTGGGTTGAATGGTGTTAAAGGCACTGGAGAAATCAAAGAACATGATTCTCACAGTGCCCCCAGCCTTCTCCAGGTGAGAGAGGGATCTCTGCATCAGGTAGATGACAGCGTCATCCACCCCGATGCCGGGTTGGTCGGCGAACTAAAGTGGGTCCATCGATGGTCTCACAAGGGGTTGAAGATAGCCAAGGACCAGCCTCTCCAGGGTCTTCATCTGCTGCAATGTCAGTGCCACCGGTCTGTAGCTGTTGGACTCCTTGGAGTGGGGGGTCTTTGGCACGGGTACCACACAAGATGTTTTCCACAGTTGTGGTACCCTCCCTTGCTTCAGGCTCAGGTTGAATAATAGCTACACAATCCCGCACAGTTGGAGCCTTGAGCTGATGCCATCTGGACCTGCAGCCTTTCTTGTCTTACACCTTCTAAGCTCACTCCTCACCTGGTTGGTTGTGAGGGATAAAGTGCAGGTAGTGGGTGGAGGGGTGTGTGTGAGTGGAGAAGCAGGAGACAGAGAGGATGTGTGAAGTAGCTGACAGTGGGGGGTTGAGGGAGGGGGCAGGGGGCAGGGTGGAGATGGCAGGGTCGTTCACCGGTGATAAGAACAATGGAGGTTGCAGCACGGGGGAATTAGACGGGGGAGGGGCGCCTGACAAATCTATTGAAGAAAATGTTCAAGTCATTCACCCACATTAGGTCCCCCTTGGGCTGAGAGTCTGGCTCCTTGTACCCAGAGATGGTTTTCAGGCCTCTCCAGACATTCCTCTGCTGCAGTTGCTTCTCCATCTTCTTCCTGTAGGTGTTCTTTCCCTCCCTGATCTTCCACCTTAGCTCCCTCTGAGCAATCCTCAGCTCTTCCTTGTCACCTGACCTAAAGGCTCTCTTTTTGTCTTTGAGGAGAGCCTTTATCTCAGGATTCATCCATGGTTTGTTGTTTGGGAAACATCGTACAGTCCTGGTGGGTAAGATGTTATCCACACAGAAGTTAATATAGTCCGTTGTACAGTCTGTGAGGCTGTTAATGTCCTCCCCATGTGAACACATCCCACGCAGTGGAGTCAAAACAGTCTTGCAGGGCCTCCTCAGACTCTGCAGACCATCTCTTCACCGTGCGTGTGGTCACTGGCTGTCTGCATACAAGGGGTTTGTACACAGGCAGGAGGTGTACAAGGTTGTTGTCTGATCTACCCAGAGGAGGGAGAGGTGATGAGCGGTATGCCTCCTTGGTGTTTGCATACAGTAAGTCCAGTGTTTTATTGTCTCTGGTGGGGCAGGTGACATATTGCTTGAATGTGGGCAGAGTGGTGGAAAGAGAGGCATGATTAAAGTAACCAGAGATCAGAAGGAGGTCGTTTGGGTGCTGTATCTGCAGCCTGCTTACAGTGGAGTTGATGACGTCACAAGCCACATCGGCGTTAGCAGAAGGGGGAATATACGCTGCTATCGCGATAACATGCGAGAATTCCCGTGGCAGATAATATGGCTGCATGCTAATGTAGCCGGTCTGCAACTGACACCACGATCGACTCTGCGTTGTGTTGTGTTGGATCAGGAAATAACGATGAGGAGAACTTCTGCCTTTTTAACCAGCATTTATTATCTCAAGGCTCAGAGAGAGGCCTCATCCAGCGCCGAGCAACTCTCTACCCACATGCCTCCTCTCCTCAGCGGAACCCGAAAACGTCCCCCGAAAGTGACGCGAACACAGAAAGTGCCAGTTTCAGGAGTATCAAAATAAAAGCATATTTAACTAAATAAGACTCCTCGAAATAAATATACAAAAAGGAGTATTATTACAACAAAATATGAACAAATGGATGTTATCATTTATACATTGGTAACACTAACAGTTAGTAGTTCAACGTCCCCACTGCAAACTTGCTCTTTAATAGGGATGTGCCCAGAATTACACCATCTATCGTTTACAAACACAGCCAGCTCTCCTCCTTTCCTCTTACCACTCTCTTTTGTCCTGTCCGCCCGTATGAGATGAAAACCGTCCAATGTGGAGTTAGTGTCCGGTATTAGCTCGGTTAGCCAAGTCTCTGTGAATAGGTAGTGTGCAAACACATGACAAAACTGTGTGACGTATGCAGTGCGACACCATTTTGGTTGGAAAACAAATCAACAATGGCGTCTAAAGCGAACAACAATACAACTCCGACTTCTTCAAAATATTTTGACTCTCTGGAGTCCTCTGCAAAAGCAAGATTCAGAGAAAAAGTCCAAATTTGCGGCCTTGACCGTTACACGCTAAAGCCGTTGGATTTTATTGAGGATTTAGATTCATTACCGCCGATTGAATATTCGGATATTGTGAACTACCTTGTGCTACAAACATCGTGGGCAACCAACGCACAAATGAAGGCATACAAGAGCTTAGATGCTTATAATTTCTTTGTTTCTGGCTGGGTTGGTAGTCTGATGACAGGGTGTTCGTCCATGCCAGTGTAATTCACTCTCAAAGAGCTCGAGATACACAGCTCAAGCCATGGTTTGTGAGTGAGAAGAGCGACGACGTTATCCTCGCACACTGTGATTGTATGGCTGGATTAAGCGAAGCATGTTCTCACATTGGTGATTTGCTTTTCGCAAGTGAAGTAGGCTCAAGAATAAGCAAAACAAAAGCATGCACAGAAGAAAAGAGCAAATGGCTGCTATCATAAAGCTTTGCCGCTTCTCCTAGTGACGAGAAGTAAGGTCTTACAGTGTTCGGATATATCATAGGCACAAATGTTTAACGTAAACATTGAAAACATAGCTTTAGCATGAGCTCTTACCAGATATAAAGTGGACGCCACACACACGGGTGAATTGTGCTTTTTCTTCTGTTAAATCCTTATGATTTATCTTGCTAAACCACAGCTTATGGCGTTCGGTAGACAGCAATTCATCCCTCTTTTGTGGATCGTTGTTTTTGATGATTTTAGGAAATCTAAAGAAGCGTTTCTCTGGGTCACGAGTAGCGTTATGACCACAATTATACACTGCGCACACGATTGGCTTTTTCTTTCAATCTTAGACGTTTATACAAAGAAAATTACGAAGCATTGCAGCAACTCACACGTGAATGGACGCAGTCTTGGTTGTGTATTCCAACCAACATGGCTGACTTACGGGTTCGGAAATAAGCATGACGTCACATGCACACGATCTATACCATGATGTTTCCCTCTGGTGCCGGGTCAGCGCCACTAGCTCGTCCATCTTATTGGGAAGTGAACGTACATTTCACATTATGATGGATGGAAGGACAGGTCTATAGCATCGCTTCCTAGCCCGCAGCTCAGTCCCGGCACGACGTCCTCTTCTTCTTCTCCTCAGCTCACGGGGAACATCGGGTCTCTTGCCGGTTAGCACCGCCATGCTACGGGACGCTAACAGCTGGTCCGTGGTGTAAACAATGCACTGGCTAAACGTGCGATCCCCGGTCACAGTTGATAGTAAGAAGAAAACCAGTGCAATAGCGGGTTTGGTGTCCATGATTTCCAGACAGTTGCAGAGCAGTAAACACAAAATAATGAAACAAAATAAGTACTAAAAAACACGATAAAATATAAACTACTCAGCGGTGAGTAGGAGCTGCTGTAACACGCTGCCACTCGAGTGGCGCGAAGTACAAGTGAGAAATAATATCCGAGCTGCCAGTAGCTCCTCACAGAACGCGATATGGTCAACGGACTGCTGCACGGGCTGTACGGCATGAATAATGTTTTTCCTGTAAGGTACTGGGTACTGCGTAGCTCTTAGTTGGACTAAACAGCTTCTTGACACGGTACACACACTAGGTTCTTTCCCATCCAGACTGCAGTGGTTGTTTTAAGAAATATTTTAAGCCATTTTTGTTGTACTGCTTGATTTTTTTGTTGCACATAACAGTGTTCTTATCGTTAATCTCTATCGACACAGTGTAATACATCCACATGGCCAAATTGTTCTTTCACTGTTATTTGAAAACAAACCACACATGCAGGAGTGTCCACCCAGTGGCTTCTTGTTAGAACCAGCAGCTGGTCATTGTTGTCTGCGTCCGACCGCAAATAACCAAGACAGCATTTAGACTGCGCAAAATTGATGCAACACAACCAAGCAGCAAACTCAGAGCAGTGAAACACATGCTGAAGTGCCTCAAATGGCCACTTGACGCCGGCTCCAAAAGGGAAAAGTTTCCATAGACCCCCCATGTTAAAATGCCCAACTTCACATCCGAAATAAACATGTTTACAGCCTGGTAGGAAAAGCGGTTTTAGTTTCTATAGCTAATACCCCCATTTATGACAACTGTGGGTGGGTTGAATTTTTTTGTGATAACGTTTTTATCAAGGCTTTAAGTTATGCATAATTAAGGGCATGGCCGCTTTGAGTTACAGGTAGGTGCCATCCAGTGGCGGGAAGTGCATTTCACACCTAGGCCTTCAGTGACGTCCTACACAGTCCTACCTGAATTATTCCACCTCTTAATACCATCATTATGACGCAATGGCTCTAGAAACTATACATTTAGACAGAAACACAGTATAACCGGGCGTTGCATCACCCTAACAACAGAGTTATATTAATATTTAGTTGTAAATAGCATTCCCAGCAGTACAATGTGCAGTGCCTCTCGGAGGCTGTGAGCCGGGGGTACCGCTCGTAGTTAGTGATTGAAAGTGGTGGACAAACCCTTTTCCCAGCTGTGATAGGCTCGCTAGCGTAGGGGTTAGCCGTTCTCTTCTCACGATGTCTATCTTTTCTTGAAAAGATTGTCTTGAAAATGGCGTTGTAATTATATCTGCGACCAAATTGATCTCTTCTCCTCCTTCAGCCATTGTGGGTTGAAAAAAAACAGCTTGTAGAAATCTACTCAAAGTTTGCTAGCTCTGCATAGCTCTCCCTCTCAATAGAGCGTATCCAATCAAAAGACATGAACGTGCTGACGTTATCGTACGCCTGCTAGCTGGCCCCAGTGTCCCCAACTCGTAATCTGATTGGTTAACGCCACAGTTTTGTCTCCGTTCACTTTAAGCGACAGGCGCCCGCACTGTTGATTCTGAAGGCCTAAGGGCAGATTTCTTGGACCCTGGCAACACATTATGGCTGAAATATGATTGGATAAAAGCTCTAACATAAAGGCCAGCCCTCCAAATCTCGATCTGAGGCTGGAAGCAGCGCAACCAAGAGGAAAGCTATGAAATGAAGAGAATAGACTATGGGGAATAATTTAATACATATTTGTGGAAAAAATATATACAAATTAAATGTATATTCTGATGATGTTTAGGCCGGCAGAGAAGGCCTTGCTGGCCCTGACGTTTCACCACTGGTGCCGTCACTGTTGGCCAGCTGCTCTGCCTGGCGGCTTAGAACTTGACCTCTCGGACATGTTTGTGGTGTTTGTGCCTTTTAAAGAATTGTTCATGCAAATATCGGACTAATAATATGGCTAGCTGAGCGTTCAAAACAGACCATGCAAAAGGTCGTTATTCAAGTTTTTTCGGTAAGTGAAATTCTAGCATTATTTTATTTATATGTTTGCACTAATGAGCAGGTATCGGTGTATTTAGCCAGCTAATGAATTAGCCTTGGTTTAGCATTCGAGCAAGACGCACAGCTGTGCTAACGATGCTAATGGGAGCACTAAAGTCAACATAACAGAAAAGTGCTAAAATTAAGAGTGATAATACTTTAAACAAAAGGTGTCTGTCAGGTTAGAAAATGAAGGTCATGCACCTTAGTTAGTTAGTTATTAAGGTAACATTATGCAATGTTAACAATTTACCTGCCATGCTAGACTAGGTAATGTTAAAGTTATGTTAAAAAGTGGCTGTGTGTGCAATTACGTTAGAATAACAATAACAATATTAATGTCACATTTCAGTATGGTTCCAGAAATAACGCTAACCTAGATATCGCAATATGTCTTTCGTTGAGCTAGAGTTAGTTATTGAGGCTATACGGTAACGTTAAATTTGACTTTCAACGAACCCAAACCTAATTATTTGTATTAACCCTCGAACACCGTGGTGGACCCCGGTGGTCAGGGAAGCCGTCCGACTGAAGAAGGAGTCCTTCCGGGTTATGTTATCCGGGTTACTCCGGAAACAGTTGCAGGGTATCGAAGGACTAGAAGGGCGGCAGCTTCTGCCGTGTCAGAGGCAAAGCAGCGGGTGTGGGACAAGTTCGGAGAAGCTATGGAGAAGGACTTTCGGTCGGCACCAAGGTGCTTCTGGAAAACCATCCGGCACCTCAGGAGGGGGAAGCGAGGAACCATCCAAGCTGTGTACAGCAAGGGTGGGACCCTGCTGACTTCAACTGAGAAGGTTATCGGCCGCTGGAAGGAGCACTTTGAGGAACTCCTGAATCCGACTAACACGCCCTCTATGGTTGAAGCAGAGCTGGAAGCTGATGGGGGATCATCGTCAATTTCCCTGATGGAAGTCACTGAGGTAGTCAAACAACTCCACAGTGGCAAAGCCGCAGGGGTTGATGAGATCCGTCCAGAAATGCTGAAGGCTTTGGGTGTTCACACTTCTCAGCCTCCCTGGTAAAGTCTACTCCAAGGTACTGGAAAGGAGGGTTCGGCCGGTAGTCGAACCTCTGATTGAAGAGGAACAATGCGGATTCCGTCCTAGTCGTGGAACAACGGACCAACTCTTCACTCTCGCAAGGATCCTGGAGGGGGCCTGGGAGTACGCCCATCCGGTCTACATGTGTTTTGTGGATCTGGAGAAGGCGTATGACCGGGTCCCCCGGGTGATACTGTGGGAGGTGCTGCGGGAGTATGGGGTGAGGGGGTCACTTTTGAGGGCCATCCAATCCCTGTACGCCCAAAGCGAGAGTTGTGTCCGGATACTTGGCAGTAAGTCGGACTCGTTTCCCGTGAATGTTGGCCTCCGCCAGGGCTGCGCTTTATCACCAATCCTGTTCGTGATTTTCATGGATAGGATATCGAGGCGTAGTCGTGGAGGAGAGGGGTTGCAGTTCGGTGACCTGAGGATCTCATCGCTGCTATTTGCAGATGATGTGGTCCTTATGGCATCATCGGTCTGTGACCTTCAACAGTCACTGGATCGGTTCGCAGCCGAGTGTGAAGCGGTTGGGATGAGGATCAGCACCTCCAAATCTGAGGCCATGGCTCTCAGCAGGAAACCGGTGGATTGCCTACTCCGGGTAGGGGATGAGCCATTACCCCAAGTGAAGGAGTTCAAGTACCTCGGGGTCTTGTTCGCGAGTGAGGGGACAATGGAGCGAGAGATTGGCCGGAGAATCGGAGCAGCGGGGGCGGTATTACAGTCACTTTACCGCACCGTTGTGACGAAAAGAGAGCTGAGCCAGAAGGCAAAGCTCTCAATCTACCGGTCGATCTTCAGTTCCTACCCTCACCTATGGTCATGAAGGCTGGGTCATGACCGAAAGAACGAGATCACGGGTACAAGCGGCCGAAATGGGTTTTCTCAGACGGGTGGCTGGCGTCTCCCTTAGAGATAGGGTGAGAAGCTCAGCCATCCGTGAGAGACTCGGAGTAGAGCCGCTGCTCCTTTACGTTGGAAGGAGCCAGTTGAGGTGGTTCGGGCATCTAGTAAGGATGCCACCTGGGCGCCTCCCTAGGGAGGTGTTCCAGGCACGTCCAGCTGGGAGGAGACCCCGGGGAAGACCCAGGACTCGGTGGAGAGAAAGAAGAACAGCCAAGGGGAAATGAAAAGCTAATGTTATGTGATGGTTTTGTTTGGACATTAAGACCAATGCAGAACCTTCACTGAGAAACTTTACTTCTATTGTGAAAATCAGTGCCACTGAAATGCCACAAGAATAAATATGGCTATGCAAGTAGTATCAACAAAGCCTCCACGGTCAGAACACTAACTAGCAGGCATCACATGTAACTTAGCTTGTTAACAATTTTATTAAAAGTATAATCAAGTGATTCCAAATAATCTCCTTTACCTCTCCTCCTACTCCACCTCTGCTCCTCCTTCACTTCTCCTCCTTCACTTCTCCTCTTTCACCTCCTCCACCTCCTCCTCCACCTCTCCTTCTCCACCTCTCCTCATTCACCTCTCCTCCTCATTCACCTCTCCTCCTCTTTCTCCTCCTCCACCTCTCCTCCTCCACCTCTGCTCCTCCTTCACCTCTCCTCCTTCACTTCTCCTCCTTTTTCTCCTCCTCCACCTCTCCTCCTCCTTCACCTCTCCTCTTTCTCCTCCTTCACCTCTTCTCCTCTACCTCTCCTCCTCTTTCTCCTCCTGCCTCTCTCCACCTCCTCCTCTGCTCCTACTCCTCCACCTATCGACCTCCTCCACCTCTCCTCTTCCTCCTCTGCTCCTCCTCCACCTCTCCACCTCTCCTCCTCCTCCTCCTCCACTCCTCCTCCACTTCCTCTCCTCTTCCTCCTCTGTTCCTCCTCCTATGCTCCTCCTCCTCTACCTCCACTTCTCTTGCTCCTCCTCTTTCTTCTCCTCCTCCTTCTCCACCTCTCTGGACAGGCCTCTCCTGTGTTTCTACAGTAGTGTTACTGCTTCACTTAAAACAAACATCCAGAATTTACTAAAGCATTTGAATCAGCTTGTATTTCTTTTTAAAGAATGTTGTACCTCACTTGGCTTAATCCAGCACAGGGTCACTGTGCGAAGGCTTCCTATCTGGATTGTGACAAGGTCAGGTTACAGGCTCTGCCAGATATTTGTGAATGAACTGTGTGTGTGTGTGTGTGTGTGTGTGTGTGTGTGCAGACACGTGCATTGAGGACGTCCATTCATACATTCCTTCCTCACACAGTAACCTGAGCCTGGTGGGAGGGGTGGGGAGCAGAGAGAGTGGAGTCTCATTGACTTCTTTAGTGGACTATCCAAATTTGGTAAATTTTGTATTGTTTACAATATTTAATGATATATATTTCTTGGGAAATTATTCAGATCCAATCATTTATGAAGGGATTATAAGAAGCCTGTGATGTGGTGACACACTGACATGCTTCATGTGAAGGGGACAGAAGCCAAAAACGTTGAGAATCTTCATAATCATTGACGTTGCCTTGTACTCAGCAACGCCACCTTTACTCCGATCTGAGAAATCCAATCCTGTCAACGTTTAGAGGTCTGAATCATGTGCCTGACCCCCACTTGCCATGAACATCTAAATATGGTGGCCATTCAGAATTCATTCAAACCATAATAACATTTGTCTGGAGTTGTAATGGAAAAGAGATTGACAGCGTGCCAATGACTCTTATTACTATTATTATTTGTGTTATTATTATTATTGATGGTGGTAAGTTCAGAAATGGCTGCAGCTACACTAGTAGTGTTTCTTGCACTTGGAAAGACCCTTTTCTTTAGGTAGGTAGTTACTTTCCAGTTGGGTTTGTTCAGCTTCTAATGCACAATTTGATTAATGTTGATTATTTATACATAATTTGTTTTTGTCAGTCCAAGCCAAGACTTGAAAACAGTAATACAGGTATAGAGCCATTTGTTTTATTTCTACAGTGAATAATCTAAAGCTAAAAATGTAATACATGACAAGCTCCAACAACGACACACTCATAATGTCCAGAAAGATGCTGACTGAGCTTCTATTCTTTCTATCACTGCTCCTTCTCTTGTGTTGTACTATAGAGACTGCAGGGTTAGCAAGACAATTCAGAACATAATGCTGGAACACACACACACACACACACACACACACACACACACACACACACACACACACACACACACACACAGCAGCAGCAGCAGAGCCCCAGTCTTTAGCCCCCCTCCCCTGTGTCTGGTTGCAGCCCTCCTCCGTCCTGTGACCTACAGGCATTTAACCTCTGCCCTGCAGGGCCAATATTAACTCTTGTGTGATTGTTCCAGGGCAGCCGACTTCCCCTGGCCCAGGCCCTGAGAACATTCCTGGGCTCCGTCGCTAGGAGAGCCTTGCTGTCACACTGCTGACCTCCTCTTTGGCCAGGGTTACCCTTGATCTTCCACACACACACACACACACACGTACACGCACACGCACGCACACACACACACACACACACACACACACACACACACTCAGTAGCCCCCCTCGTGGCTGCTCTGTCTCGTAGCTGAAGGCCACCCAGTCCGCCTTCTAGCTGCCACTGTGGGATCACTCTGCTAACACACAACATCTGCATTCATCAGTAACTGCTGGTATCGGTGGCTGTGTGGATGCTCGAGATGTTTAGCATCAGTGATTGTGTTTACATGCACATTAGTATCCTAGTTTGCAGCATGGTTTTGATTTTATTCGGGCTATGACATTTACATGGAACAAGAGAAACATTGTTATTCATCTCCCTGTTTACGTGATCACAACAATATCCAGATTTCTGATCATGTGCATACAGATGTGTCTTAAAACTATGATGAGATGTTTACATGTGCAACAGATAACCAGGATACTGCACGGGTAAATACAGTCAATAATTAAAGTTATATAGAAACATAAGGCTTTCCCTGAACGAAACAACACCCCATGGTAGCCAGATAGCCCTTCAGTGGTATATGCATTTAAAAAGGTGGAAACTAAACACCTTCAAAACATCTTGATGTTAAAAAGGTGATGGTAAGTTTTGAATTTTGGTTTAGCCTACATGAGGGGTCTGACATATTTTTCAAGTGCAAATGAAATATATTTTAGGGGATTGTTATTCAGAATCCAGACATTTTTATAGGTTTACTTCATAATTGAGGTGGAAAAACTTTGATGTGTCATCACATAGTAACAACCAGAAAAATATCAAAAACAATGAACTAACATTATGCACAGAGTGTGAAGAGGTAACAGTGTTGACGTTATGTCAAACACGTCTCTGTGTTGTGTTGCAGAGATATCTACTGAAGTTAGCATGCTAACAGCTAGCTGCGCTCAGTCCAGTCTGTAATACCACTTGTTCCTCTAGAGGTGATAGTGAGTCAGTATAGCTCAGGGATTGTCAACACGTTTGTTTCTTTGTTTTGATTAAATCCAAAGTGGCAGGGAGGCTGCTTTGACGGGAGTAAAGCGTGTTGGGGCAGATAGAGCAGGTTAGACCCAGCGCTCTATCAGCCCGCTGTGACTCCCGGTGCTGGGGGTTTCGCCGGCCGCAACAAGCTCCGCTCAGCAGCAGGGAAGCAGTACTATGTCGATGCGGAGGACCAATCAAAAACACAAGTTGTTCATTTGTGTCTGCCAACATGGAACCATGCCAATGTACAAACTATACAAACAACATAAAACGTCCAGTGCCACAGTAAACACTTTAAGCCATTAAGATCATAAGGAGGTCACTGCCTAAGACTGCCACCCCCCCACACATTTTATCAGTGTATAAACTCCTCGTGTGTGCGTGCGTGCGTGTGTGTGCGTGCGTGCGTGCGTGTGAAATCAGAAATGCTACTGTTGTTTCTTTGTCAGCCTTTGTCAGCCTGCGGATGTAGTAGATATCAATGACATGTGAAATGTGATCAGTCACCATGCTTCCGCTGAACATGCAGGTTAAAGGGGAATAATAGAGCACAAATACTATTCATATCTACAAAAAAACCTAATTTTGAAAGTGAGAGGAGAACTTCAAAATTGTGTAACTCCCTCTCCTTTAGCTCTGCGATGTGCTTGTTTTGTACTGTGGACGTTATAATGCAGTATTATACTTCAAAAAAAGTTTTCTAGCTGTGTTACAAAATAAATTGATTTATTTCATTTACAACTTATAATATTATAAGTTGTGATTCTTTATTCACAAATAACAAACATCCCGTATCAATTGTTTTGAAGAGAAAATATATATAAAGCAACTTATTTAGACTTTTTTTTTAAAGATTGAGTATACTCAAAGTGAAGACTGAAGGGAAACAATGCACACCAGAAAAAAAGGTGTGCTTTGGTCGTTACAAAATGTAACTTTTGGATTTTTGGAGTGTGAAAGAGGAAAGAAAGAGAAAATAATAATAATCTTCATTAAATGATCTGTACCTCAGCACAGCTCTGCTTTGAAGCTGCTGACATGTAACCGCTTAACATGCTCATGTTAGTTTGCTGCAGATATTATGTTAGCAATAAAGTCAAAGTACAGCTGAGGTTACGGTTATTTTAAAGGTATCTTGTTCAATAAGTGGAAATGTTGATGTGCTGGTAACGTTGAATAAAAAGTCTGAGGATCAATAGCTTTTTCTTCTCTGCAGATCATGAATGTCTGGACCAAACTTCATGACACTCTATCCATTTCATCGAGCCACACTATAAACTGCAGTTGAGTTGCATTCTGGGTGGTGATGGTCTAGTGGTCTAGTGGTAAGGCTTCAACATACATCACCGGAAGGTTGTGAGTTCCACCATTGTGCCCCTGAGCAAGGCACTTAACCCTGAGCTGCTCCAGGGAGACCGTCCCTGTAGTTAGTTCACTGTACGTCTCTCTGGATAAGAGCGTCTGATAAATGACTAATAATAAGAAGAAAGAAGAAGAAAGTGTTGAAAAAATAATCATTTCTCTGCATTGATTTTGATCCCCATTTTTTGTTAATTGTTAGTCCCACAGTGCGATGATAAATCTGTGTGGTACTCTTTTAAGTAGTCCTACATAATTTAGCAATACAAATTCTTGTGTACTAGAACCTTTATTCAAACTTCTATTTTTGTTCAAACGGGGGAACAGTGACTGCAAACCAAAACACCTCTCCCCCAGCAGTGTTAGAAACACCTCATTCATAAAGCAGTGATTAAAAAGCTTCAACATATCCAGAATGTATGTAAGTGTTGAGCTTCTCCACATGTGCACAGCGCAGAAGGACAGACATTCCTGGGATTCCTACAGTAGAGAAGAAATACGCTTTAAATTATTTGCACGATACAAATGGAAAAACATTCAAAATACTCTTTGAAGAGCTTGTCACAGTTCCCCTCTTTCATTGAAATACATCCACCAGTTGAATGCAAATGTTATGATTTGTCTCTGTAACCACATATTTGTCTTTTGTCATTTATTGGTTTGGCTTTATTTGTTTATTTATTTTCAAACTCTTGGTGGAAATGTTTTGTAATAGTACTATTTATCACACTTATTATTTGTATATCATTGTCAACAGGGCACTGATGCACAAGAGAGCTCGCTCTCAGTTAGTTTCCTGTGTATGAATAAAGGTTTAAAAAGAAAGAAAGAAGTAAAGTGGCCGAGAGCTTTTCCCCAGTCTTATCATGCAGCTGCTCTGCTCTGCCCCTCTGCCCAGCGTCTTGTCCTAGGGACAGTTGGACGTGTTAGAATACCTCAACAGGGAGACATCCAGGAACCCAACCACCTGAGTGCCTTTCAATATAAAGGAATAGCACTTGGCCTTTTCCTCTTGTCTTGGTGATATGAGCTTTAAAAGTGAATGCATTTATAAGAATATTAGCTTCGTATAGCACTGTTCAAATGAGAGGGGAATCACTCCAACTGGGCTAGCTCCATTAACATTTAAAGTGTATTACCCCAGCCTCCTTAACTAATCCACATACTTACAAAAACAGAAAGGGGCACTGCATAATCAATTTAAACATTAGAAATCTATTTTAATATAAAGAAAATGGATCATCTCAAGATTTTGGTTTCTCAATCAGATTTTTTTTCAAAGCTTGTTTCTCAGTTACAGTTCTTAAAGCTGTCACTATGCAAAAAGGTTTGGAATTTATTGCTTTGAAGGTCAATTCACGGTCTAGTAATTTAGTCGTGATCGGGATTTATAGATCTCCCTTTGCTGAATCTGATGCCGTTGATGAATTGACAGATATTATTTCTCAATATAATAGATCAGAGATGATAGTCTTGGGTGATTTTATTCTAAACTGGTTTCGTCTTATTGGAGGGAAGTTGTTGATAATCTCAACTTTACCCAAGTAAATATGAAAAATCATTGTATGTCAACTTTCATAGATCTGATTTTATCCAATAAAAGTGATACAATTGTTGTTCTGTCATCTTTAGGGTTGGGGTAAGTGGCCATTGCCCCATAGCTTGCATTAGAAATATGTGACCAAAGAAAGTTGAATTGCAAATTGTTGTCGAGAGAAATTTTAGAAATGTTAATGAGGAGGCCTTCTTACATGATCGTCATCATCATAGTTAAATACATTAGAGATCCCGGCCGCTGAATTAGAATTGGATCATTTCATAAATACCTTCAATACAGTAGTTAACACGCATACCCCGTTTAAAAAGCAAATAATTAAAGATAGGTCAAGTCCTTGGTTCACCTTTGTTCCAATTAGACTAAAGCTTGGGCTTTTGCTAGGAAATGTGGAGACCCTTCCCATTGGCTTTGTTTAGAGGCAATTAAAAAAATGATTCACATTAACGGTTAGGAAAACTAAATGTGATTATTATTTAAATACCATCTCTAGCTTTTATTAAAATCCAGCTGAAATCTGGAAGGTAGTAAATTCCACTAAGATAAAATGCTATTTCTCTGTAAACATGTAAACTCTGATCAGTGCTACAGCCGCTCACCTTGGGATGGAGTCCAGTAAATCTATGAGTAATCCTGATGTGGATGTTTTTGTACATCATTTAAGTCATACCCCTCAGTTTGCCCTTCAACTTCTCACTCCTCATGTAATTACTGGAGTATTTCATGCCATTGACTCCAAGAAAGCAACTCTAGAAGAAAGTCTAGCCCTTTTTTTCTTCAATTTTCTAGTTTGATTCCAAAAAATTAACATATATTTTTTAATCAGCTACAATTCCCAAAGTATAGAAGGTTGAAGAATGTAACCCTAATTATTTTAGATGGTATCACAATTACCTCTTTGATAGTCAGCAGTAGCGTAAACTAAAATCTGCATTTTCATGCAAAAGGTGTCCCTCGTTTCTATCAATAGTCCTGGCTTTAAATACCTGTCATTTCCATGTACGCAGATGGTTATTCACAATCTTCTTTTAATTTTTTAATATTCTTCAAAGTCACTCATTGATCTTAAACATGTTAAATTCTGAAAAAAACAAGAGTTAAGAAAATAGCAAACTATAGCCAACTTCAGATTAGCACTTTTCTCTGTATAGCTACTGAAAGAGTCACACATTACTGATAATAAGGGCTCTGTATTGATGATAAATTCAATTTAGGGGTTAAAGCACTGCGGACAAACCTTTGCTTTGTAGAAATAGAACCTGCTTTAGTTGTTAAAATGTGTTTTAATAAATCAGTTTTTCAAACGACTAAATTACATCTTTCAAATTAACAGAAGTGGTTTAAGCAAACATTGATCATTATTTTAGTTGTGTTCTACATATCATGTAACGTACATTTCAGTTGAGGTATGTGGGATGTGTGTTTGCTTCCATTGTCTTTCTGTTTGTTCTGCTGCCTCCAGTCACCTGTTGGATTTTCCCCTAACACAGCGCAGATGTTGACCGCTTATAAGGGAAGTTGACCACCTTAATACAACGGCAGCAGCCCATTCATCACCTATCACCGGTCACTGACAGAGGAAGTTTGCTCAGGGAGACGGCTGTGTCCTCATCTCAAGGTTAATAAGAACGAGACACTGTGGAGCGTTACATAACACCTGGCCATAAAGACGAGGGGACCAATATTCGGATGCTCTGCTGTTCAAACAAGCAACCAACATCCCTCTCTGGATGTCTATCCCCCCCCCCCCCCCATGTCCTACTTCAAAATACTAAAAACCCTCTACACACACTGGTCACTTTATTAGGTACACCTGTACAATCTAATGCAATTCAATAAATATAATAAGTTTCTGCAGGTAATGTCAGTAATGGGTAAATTCAATGTTATGTTTATCATTGAGGTCATAGTGAAAGGTGGTGTTGTAGTACACTACATTTTATTAAGGTGTTTCTAATTTGTCCTCTAATCTGATAACATACATATGAGGGAGTGTATTCACCAGCTTTAAACAAAACCATTTAGAGACCAGTTTGATTTCCACACAAAGCATGGACTCACATGTGCACATGCATGCATGCACATACACACACACACACACACACACACACACACACACACACACAAGGTTGACATTGCCCACATAAATACAAAAGATAATTCATGGAATTAATCTTAAACAAGGTCATCTGTATATCCATCTTTGTGTGTGTGTGTGTGTGTGTGTGTGTGTGTGTGTGTGTGTGTGTGTGTGTGTGTGTGTGTGTGTGTGTGTGTGTGTGTGTGTGTGTGTGTGCGCAGATGCTACAATACAGTCATGTCAGCGGACAAAGGCAGCAGCAGGACAGACTCTGGGGAACAATGCACATGAGTCTGGTCAACTTAGACACACTCATGCAAGCAAAATTAAAATAGTTTGAAATTAACCATGTTTCTGTTGTGACGCGTGATGAGGTCCGGGTCTGGATCACATTTGGTGCATTAAAAATAAATAATAATGCAGCCTTGGCAGGACCAACAAGCACAACATATAATTCAACATCAACAGGTGTACCTAATAAACTGGTGAACCAGTGTTTGAAGAAGAGTAACAAGGGAATCTTGAATTCTTAGCAAGGTGGTTGGCAGAGTAATAACGGCTATAGATACACATTTTTAAATCATCACCATCAACAGCCAATCACATTTCCATGTTATATGGAATGCACCCCGAAGCTTTGTTAATCCGTTCTGCCAAAGCTTGAGTCTACAAACTCATAACTCAAATGCGAACACATAAACATGGTGCACATATTGATAGTTGTCTGTACATCCACTGGTACAATGCAAACAGGAATTGCTAAAATTGAATTCAGCATACTATTAATGGAGATGATTTGACTAAATCTAAACAAATAAAGATCCGTCTCTGACATTACAACATTACCACAGCACATCTGATGAACTTTTACAGGGCCCTGCTCTCCTGTAGGCTCAAATGTTTTACTTAAACTTCAACTTCTTGAAATCCATTTTAAAATACAAAGACGTCGCTTTTTTTACATTACATTACAGTTAATTTAGCTGACGCTTTTGTCCAAAGCGACGTACAAAAAGTGCAAACAATCATAGGAAGGGGCTGATCCATTCACAGCATGGTAGGCCAGCACCAGAGTCTTGAAGCAGATTCGGGCCGCCGCTGGTAGCCAGTGAAGGGAGCGGAGAAGCGGTGTAGTGTGGGAGAACTTGGATAGATTGAAGACCAGTCGGGCTGCTGCATTCTGGATCAGGAATGGAGAGGATTTTAAAGGATAGGAGGACTAGCCAATTCATAGAAAAACATTGTGGCAGTAACAATTACTGTGGTGGGGGTGAAAAATTACCCATGTACACCCTCTGGACCAGAGCAGGTGATGTTTAAATCCCCCCCAACTCCCAGAGATATATCCAGACTACCAAGATACACAAAACACTGGAAGGATGTTGGAGAGCCATCAGGGAGATGGTGGGATGCAGTCAGGAAGGGGACATGACAGCATGCAGTTTGCCCCGCATTTGAGTGTGACCATTTAGAACAGCTATAAACACTTTTTCCTAGAGCGTGGAGGACAAGTTGGTAAATTTTTACAGGCCCTGGTGGCAGAGGGGTTACATGAGGACAAGAATAAAACTCACTTCAAATCAAATCAAATCAAATTTATTTGTATAGCCCAATATCACAAATTATACATTTGTCTCAGTGTGCTTTACAGACTGTATAGGTTACGACACCCTCTGTCCTTAGACCCTCGCATCGCACAATTATTATTGTAATAATTATATATATTACATAATTAAAGGGGGAAAAATGGAAGAAACCTCAGGGAAAGCAACTGAGGAGGGATCCCTCTCCCAGGACGGACAGACGTGCAATAGATGTCGTATGTACAGGATAAACAACATAGTACAAATACAACATTTGACAGAAAATTATGTTATGTTGAAAAAGAGAAAGTTTGGATGAATCCAGGAAAATGTCAAAAAGGCTTCCCGGTGTCCAGCAGGACCAGGGCAGCAGGCGCAGCCACGATTCCTGATCCTGACGTAAACTTTATCAGTGGCAACCTGCCACATGAGACACAGAAACTCCGGGGATGATACCCCGGATGATGAGTTAGTAACATACATTTACATAAATGCATACAGATAGAGAGGGAGAAGAAGAGAGGGAGGGGAGGAGAGAGGAAGAGAAGGAAGAGAGCAGGGAGGTGTCCCCCGGCAGTCTAAGCCTATAGCAGCATAACTAGGGGCTGATCCAGGGCAAACCTGAGCCAGCCCTAACTATAAGCTTTATCAAAAAGGAAAGTCTTTAGCCTACTCTTAAATGTGGAGAGTGTGTCTGCCTCCCGAACACAAACTGGAAGCTGGTTCCACTGCAGAGGAGCTTGATAGCTGAAGGCTCTGTCTCCCATTGTACTCTTAGAGACTCTAGGAACCACAAGTAACCCTGCAGTCTGGGAGCGCAATGCTCTAGTTTATAAGGTACTATGAGATCTTTAAGATATGCTGGAGCCTGACCATTAATTGCTTTGTAAGTCAGGAGAAGGATTTTGAATTCTACTCTGTATTTTACTGGGAGCCAGTGCAGAGCAGCTAATATAGGAGTAATATGATCCCGTTTCCTTGTTCTTGTCAATACACGTGCCGCTGCATTTTAGATCAACTGAAGAGTCTTAAGCGACTTTTTGGGACAACCTAATAACACTGAGTTGCAGTAATCCAGCCTTGAAGTAACAAATGCATGGACTAGTTATTCTGCATCATTTTGAGATAGGATGTGTCTTATTTTTGCAATGTTACGTAGATGAAAGAAGGCAGTCCTTGAGATTTGTTTTATGTGGGAGTTAAACGACAGATCTTGATCAAAGATGACGCCAAGATTCCTTACAGTGGTGCTGGAGGCCAAATTAATGCCATCCAGAGCTTCTATGTCATTAGAAAATGCGTTTCGGAGGTGATTAGGGCCAAGTATAATAACTTCAGTTTTGTCTGTGTTTAACATCAAGAAGTTGCTAGACATCCAAGTTTTTATGTCCTTAAGGCATGCTTGAAGTTTAGCCAATTGATTGGTTTCATCTGGTTTAATTGATAGATATAATTGGGTATCATCCACATAGCAATGAAAGTTTATAGAGTGGTTCCTTATAATATTGCCCAAAGGAAGCATATATAAGGTGAATAGAATCGGTCCAAGTACAGAACCCTGCGGAACTTCAAGACTGACTTTGGCTGTCATGGAGGATTTATCGTTAACATATACAAATTGAGATCGCTCAGATAAATAGGACTTGAACCAGCTTAGTGCGGTTCCTTTTATGCCAACACAATGTTCCAGTCTCTGAAGTAGAATGTCATTATCAACAGTGTCGAAAGCAGCACTAAGGTCTAACAAGACAAGAACAGAGACAAGTCCTTTGTCTGATGCCAATAGAAGGTCATTGGTAACGTTCACCAGTGCCGTCTCTGTGCTATGCTGAACTCTAAATCCAGATTGAAAAACCTCAAATAAACTATTTTTATGTAAAAAAATCACATAATTGTTTTGTAACTGCTTCCTCAAGGATCTTAGCGAGAAAGGGTAGGTTAGATATCGGCCTATAGTTGGCTAAAACCTCTGGATCAAGACCAGTTGGAATCGGGTCTAAAAGACAAATTGATGGCTCAGACGATGAGATTGTTGAAGTTAGTTGGTTAAGGTTGATTGGAGTAAAACAGTCTAGATATATTTCAGGAGTTACAGATGTTTCTAAAATTCCGGAGGTTGAAGTTAAGTCATTACCAATTGAGGTCAGGAGGAGATTAATTTTGTCTCTAATAATTATAATTTTATCGTTAAAGAAGCTCATGAAGTCGTCACTACTGAGAGATGTAGGAATAGAAGGCTCTGTAGAGCTGTGGCCCTCTGTCAGCCTGGCTACAGTGCTGAAAAGAAACCTGGGGTTGTTCTTATTTTCTTCTGTTAAGGAAGAGTAATAAGCTGCTCTGGCATTACGGAGAGCCTTCTTATACGTTTTAAGATAATCTAACCAGACTAAACGAGATTCTTCCAATTTATTGGAACGCCATTTACTTTCAAGATTTCTCGACTTTTGTTTTAGTTTGCGGATTTGTAAATTAAGCCATGGAGCTTTCTTTTTCTGTTTTATGATCTTCTTCTTTAGAGGAGTGACAGAGTCGAGTGCTATTCGCAGTGAGGCTGCAGCGCTATCAACAAGATGATTAATTTGGGAGGGACTAAAGTTAGCATTGGAGTCCTCCATTATATTGATATTGAGTCCTGGTATTGAATTAAGTGCTGATGGAATCACTTCCTTAAATTTAGTCACAGCACTTTCAGATAAATATCGAGCGTAGGATATTTTGCCTACTGGCTTGTAGTCCAGTAACAGTTGGTGGTGAACCGTGGGCTTCTGATAACACTTCTTTCGGACAGTCACCCAGTCTCCCGGTTGTTCGGGCCCCGCCAGGGGACAGTTAAGAGGAGATACCACTGGTCGGCCCGCACCGGCTATAGGGGGCTTGCTAACAGCTACACTTGCTAACCGCTGACTAACCATGGTGCGGAGCTGCTCATCTATCCCTCTAAAACTCGCCTCCATCCCTGCGTATAAACTACATTTAATACACGTACCATTATCACTAAAGGAGGCAGAGCAATAGCTAAACATGAAACACACCGAGCAGGAGAGAGCATAACAGGAAGAGGAAGATGCCATCACTAGCTGCCGAGCTACAGCAGCTAACGTTAGCAGAGCCTAAAGGAGCGTAAAGAGGATTTAGCGAGAGTCCCTAAGAGAAGGAGGATAGGGAGAGAGTTGTAAGTGCTTAGGAAGTACATGTATAGATTTAGATAGATGACAGGTAATTGGACTGGAGCTGCTGCCCCCGCGACCCGATCCCGGATAAGCGGTAGACGATGGATGGACAGGTAATTAGCCGATGTGATCAAGAATATAACAACATTAACTGGGTCAAGCTGGAGCTGCCGAAGTGTACTACCAGCAACACAGAAACATTAACAGCCGGAAATGACGCGCTTACCGTAAACATTTCACACATGTAACTGGATCCTCTCACACACAGTCAATCAAGACGGAATTGAGTGGATGTGTGATGGTTGCATATGAGCATGATGCTGATCCGGTGACCACATGGCTGGCGACTCTGATGATACCATACTCTGATGATGTTTACGGCTGGTTTCACACACTGTTTCACTTCAGCTAATTGAGCTGCATCCCATTTAGTGTGTGTGAGCATGACTTGCTTATGAATACGTGCACACTTACAATGTTCACTCTGCCTGCCATCTGCCGTCCATGAGCCTGCTGCCCTGACTTCACCCTCATCTCAAAATGAAGCTACTCCTCCAGCTAACTTGAACCATAAAGCTGAGTCCTAACTTCAAAATGGCCCTTTGAGGAAGTTTGGGTTTAAACGAAGAATACACACTCATTGCAGACAGCCCAAATGTGCTTGACCATTTGGTAAATGGTGATTTTCCAATCTTTGCGACCACTCAAAGCGCTTTATAACACATGTCAGCATTCACCCATTCACACACATTCATACAGAGTCAGAGGCTCCATACAAGATGCACATCAGCAGTGATAAACACATACACTCACACAATTTGGGGTTCAGTATCTTGCTCAAGGAGACTTTGACATGTTGACTACAGGGGCGGGGGATCGAATCTGTGACCCTCCGACGACCATTCTACCTCCTAAGCCTTTTGCCTTTTGACATTGTGTGTGTACAATACGAGTATATGTATGTGTGTCCTCAATCTGTCCATCAGGTGCTTTTAGAAGCATATGACCGGATATCTGTGTGTGTGTGTGTGTGTGTGTGTGTGTGTGTGTGTGTGTGTGTGTGTGTGTGTGTGTGTGTGTGTGTGTGTACAACACTGAATGGGACAGGATAACTTGTGAATTGAAGGCTTTATTTTCGTTGGTTAGTTTAAATCCATGCTGCTGGTGGTTAAATGATAATTATAATTAAAATACTAAAATAATGTGCTGTCACATTTCCTTCCAGTATGTTTGGGCTAACCATTACACCTCAGCCAAAGGTTGGTACATTTTGCCAACTCTGCTTCACGTAAAGTAATGCTACATTAGCTGCTAGAAGGTCGTGTTTGCACTGTAACCAGTGATGAACAGATAACAGTCACTAGATTACTTTTGATGCTTAAGAAAAAGTCTAAATTTGATGGTGAATCAGAATCTAGAGTTATAAGGAGCACACATGGTTTCTAGATGGATTTATGGATGTTTATCCTCAGTGGACATCAAATAAACTGATATCACTGGAAAGTGTTGGTGGTATGATGTACAACATTTGTGCTGTTCAATTTGACTAAAAAGAAGGTGCTTTAAACAAACTAGTTTGTATGACATGTGGTCCGACCGTGTTAATAGGTGCTCTGAAAGGCCAAAGTGGAAGAGTGGGTGAAGAAGCTGTCAGATGATCTGACCTTAGCATATTGAGGTGGTCAACCTGCACAGGCCAGCTGATTAATTTCATCCACAATAGCACCTCCTCACTCAGGTAGCCACTGCCAAATACAAGCAGCTTCAATTTAATGAGCAGTAGCGTTGGTACAGCTGTGAAATGTGTAATAGAAAGCATTTGTGTATGTGTGGATGTTACTAATGAGTTGAGAAGCAGGTCAGCTCAGCAGAAAATAGAGGCCTCCTGGTGAGGACTGCTCACCACTTCGTGATGGCCACGCTTCAGGACACAAACACACACACAAGCAAGTTGATCATGTGTATGCAATGAGGTCAGGGAGGTGTGTGGGAAGAGGAGGATGGCGTGAGAACACAAGGCGACGAGGGGGGCAAGATTCCTCTTACTTTTTTCTGTGGATCCATATTGTTCTGCAGCGTGGACCTCAGACTGGACACATGCCGGCCATTTGGGCAACAGGTGGTCAGGCATGCTAAGGTCAACAGACAGAAAATTGCGTTTGGTTTTTGAACAAGCTCAGCAGGAGTTAATGATTCACTTAGATTTGTAGGTCTTGTGCAGAAAGACGAATTGACAGCCCTAGATCACTTAAAGTCATGCTTACAAGGTGGATTTATGAATGAGTATCAACAGTACATTGCATATGAAAATCAGCTTTTCTCCACTGAGCATAATTAAAATAAAATCTGATACCCAAGCAAAGCAGGCAGCTGCTCTGGGGCTCCAGAGGGTCCAGGTTCACCTCCTGTCAGTTTCGATAGTGTAATTAACTGAAGATTTGTTGAAATTGATTGAAATTGGACCACTAAAGTACAATATCAACTACGGTAGGTCCTGCATTATGAGCTAATAATAGTTTTATACAGCTGGTGATGAAATGATCATGGAACGATGCATGATGAAATGAAATGAAAATCAAAGGGAAACGGATTGATGCTATAAAACAGGGGTGGGGAACCTTTTTCCTATCAAGGGTCATTTTATTTTTTACAACATCCTTCAACATACTAATTATTGAACTCATAACCTCTGCAAATGTTTTTAAGATGCAGCCCATTCATTTCACTTTTCTTTTATGCTGTGTAAAAAAGCAACTTTTTTATCCATGTATCTTTCTGTTTTATCAGAAATCCTTTATTAGTCCCACAACGGGGAAATGTATCTTGTCACAGCAAAATAACATATGAAGTAAAAAGGCAGTAAACAATAATTAAATAGAATCAAAAATAAGTACCAAGTGGTTGATAGAAATAAAGTGAGTATTGCACATGGCAGTGATAACTGCACAGCAGTGGTGGAATAGTCTGTTCTTGGTGTGGTGGTCTACCTCTCTATCTTTCCATGTTTGTATGTTCTGCTCTGGAGAGAGCTGCTTGTTAGGCCAAACTCCGCCGAAGAGCGTTAACTTTATCCAAACGCACTCGTCCTTTCAGCTCGTGCAGTTTGGCATGTTTCGTTCTGTAATGACGAGCGAGATTATTTTTCATCACCGCAAGCGCGCACACTCACAAACTAGGCACACTGGCCTTTTACTTCCACAAAGAAATAATCGTTCATCCATTTCTCCTGAAAAGTGCGACATTCCGCATCCACCTTTCTCTGTTTTACACTCGCCATGCTGCGTTCACTGATGTCAACGACAGTCTCGTTTAATATTGAAGTTTTTTGACATGACGTGACCACGTGATGACACGTTCCGCTCGTGTTGTGTTCAAGGACCCAGGAAACAGTCAATCGCCTGTCAATTGCTGTCTAGATTTGTTTTTTTTCTGGTGGATCTGGCCAGATCAAATGGTCTCGTGGCCGTATACGGCCTGGAGGCCGGAGGTTCCCCACCCCTGCTGTAAAGGAATACAAGTACATTCTCTCACAGAGGGGTGGGAAGTCTGGCAAGCATCTACAACAGAACAAAGTATAGGTCATAAGAGATTTCTTACGTTGCTCTCTGGACTCAGTCATCCAGTTCTATCCAATCCATCTATTCTTTCTCTGATCAGATGTTCCCAATGAGTTCCGACTGAGCCCTTCTAGTTGAAAATCTCTGAACTTTTCAGAAACGTCTTGGTGAAGTCACTGGAGAAACTAGAGGAGAAGCTTGTTTTGACCATGTCCATCCTGAGCTTTATGTCAGACAGACATCATGGCAAATACAGAAAAAGCCAATTTGTGGCAGCCGATCGGCTGGGCGGACTCGGAATATTGCTGTTGGAGAGTGTTGTGCTTTTATGTTGCATTTTTTATTGAACGGTGACAAGCTCATTCTACGTGTACACACACCCTTAAATAGTGATAGAAGTCAGCATCAAATACATTTGGTGCACATTTTATTTATTTATATTTAGAGAGAAATGCATTGTTTGTGCCATTTCCATCTGTTTTTATGCAATTCACTCTCCCATCAGTATCTCCTGATCCCAGATGTTCATGGTAGAATCTTTCTGTCTGAGTTTGTTTAAAAAAGGCCACCTTTTCGTCCATAGTACATGCATAATGCTTATTAATTTCTTCTTTTGGATTAATAATGTTTCAAACACGTAGCAGATGCTCCTCTAGGAATTAAGCAAACATCCATCAGCGAGTGTATCAGATCATATCATATTCAATTACAAATGCATGGACTAGTCCATCTCTCAAAGCCTGTTTGCCACCCACCCACCCTGTCTGTCAGTCTGTTGAGGGGTCTTTGACCGCCTCTTGCTGAGGCTTTGACAAATGTGACAAGGCAGCAAGCCGCCGGCCACGGGGCTGAAGGGCCACTATATTGTGTATAGGGCAACTGTCCATTCTGGACTATTGTCTGTCTACTACTGTCTCTGAGACAAAAGAAGCACCTGCCTGATGATTCAAACACACACACACATACTGGTCTGCCATGTGCCTCACACAAGGCCACTGTGTGTCCATAACCTCCCATTACACAAAGAAGGGGAATGTGATGTGGGGCTGGACATGTAACACACGCTCAGGGATTGTGTGTGTGTTGATGTTATGGATATTGGAGGGACAGAGCTGTGTGTCTGTGTGTGTGTGTGTGTTGATGTTATGGATATTGGCGGGACAGAGCTGTGTGTGTGTGTGTGTGGGTGTGTGTGTGTTGATGTTATAGATATTGGCGGGACAGAGCTGTGTGTGTGTGTGTGTGTGTGTGTGTGTGTATGTGTTGATGTTATAGATATTGGCAGGACAGAGCTGTGTGTGTGTGTGTGTGTGTGTGTGTGTGTGTGTGTGTGCTGGGGGTGGGAGGGCTCACTCTAGGGATCAGTTTGGCGGGAATGTCAGGCTTGTTGGATTTACATCTGTTCAGCAGTGTGCCAGGCTGTGCACCACACTACACACACACACACACACAAGCTCGCCAGCCATTTGTGAGGAACAGAAAGGCATCATGTTGGCATGTGCCTGATTAACAACAGGTCAATCTGTCCCTCTGTGCATGTGTGTATGTGTGCACATGAGCAGCGGAAGCGACACTAAAACACTTGTTGCGCATCTGTCCTCCGAGGCATGTCCACTGAGCAGCTCCTATAGTCAAAGGGAGGCTCTGTTGAGCTAACCAGCCTTCTATTGACAGTCATCCCGAGAGACATAGGCAGACTCAGTCATAGCTGTCAGGCCTCACCATCCCTGTGGGTCTTAGTGAATAATTGTGCATTCATGTGCTGTCAGGATAATTGCATACAGTGCTCATCACCAGGGATTTTCACTAAGATGTCCCGTCATGTCAGGCACTGAGGATGAAGAAATCAGGACACAAGTTTGATAATAAATCATCTGACCTCTATTAAACTACATTTCCTCAACTGTTTGTTCAGGGAAAAAACGAGTAAACCCTCAAAAGTACACAAGAATGCGACAAAGATCATCATGAGGAACCACCTCCTGAACCAGATACTTTGATTGATTTTCAAAATGACCATGCAATGTTAAACAATTTCACTTGACATAATGATATACAGCAGTCAATTGTGCAAAAGAGAAGAGCAGAAACATTTGATAGTGTTCTTCATGGCTCAACGGTATGATTGGTCCAGGTGGTGAATTTGTTCAATAAATCACAAACAATCCACACAATGTCAAACTTGAAAGTTCATTCATGGCCTTGGACTCTTTATCATATCACTTGATTTTCATCAGCAGATGGAGTTTGCCCTGTTGTAATCATGTAATATGATTGAAAGCTCCAGAACAGTCACTACATTTGTAAACATCAATGACATTTGCTGTAAACCTGAGGAGGGTTGCTATGTAACAAATGATCTGACAGTAGCCTATAAACTGCTCTAAATCTGTGTGTGACAGCTTACCTGTGTAGGAAAATACACAAGGTCAATTCAACACATTATATTCTGACTGATCCTGTCTCCATGTCGGCGATAATTAATGATTATGAATAACTAACGAAATGGACAAACAGAACTTCAAAGCCATGCAAAATGTTGTGATCTTTATGGGTCCTTATATGTCAACATGCAACAGGTGCTGAAATGTGGAAAGAAATGTGAGAGCCAAAAGTGTGAGAGTCGGTAACTCTGCTGTCAGTAAGATTACATCGGGCCTCACGCAGGAAACGTGTTGTTAGTACGCATGGATTTCTGGGATTCACCAATGGTTTCTTATTTTTGCTCTTCTCTATAAGAGAACATTTTATGAGTGCTTGGCGGTAGTCTTACCAAGATAAAAAAAATACATGTAGTATTCACAGTCCATGAATTGTTTGTCCAACACAAGAAAACAAGTCATCCATTTAGGCGACATAAAAAGGTGCATGACCATCATATAATAACATTTCAATTTTTTTGTATATTTTAGAGTAATTATAATGGTTGGATTATTAAATGTGTGGGCTAAAGAAATATTATTGGTCCATTGTTCCCAGTTAAAACTATACATAAACCACTTGGAGGATATTACATGCGCTCAGCTTCTGAATTGCTTACAAACCATTGAACTATTGACCCTTTGACTTTCCTGTAACACCAGCACTGAAAATCATACGTTTAACTTTATTTAACATGACCTCAATTTCATTAATGCTTATTCTTCTTCTTGCAGCCTTGCTTTGATGGCATCTCTCCAATTCTTCCAGTATTTTCACACGGCGCGACACCTGCCCTTATAGTGTTTAGTGGGCGTTACCTCTGCTAATATTAGACAAACTCCTCCAATTTATGATCAAGTGGATTCATCATTCAGCACACCTGGGGATGAGCATATTTCCACTGGATAAGAACGTTTGGTGCATCTGGAGTTGACTTATCTAATTTTTTCTCTTAACAGAAGATTAAGAGAAAATATGGGTGTGATGTGCAGCTCCCCTGGAACAGCTGGAGGTTTAGGGAACTGACTTTTATGGCTTATTGTAAACATCCATGATTGGTTGATTTTCACAACAAAAGCATTTAATAAAGGACGCTATTTAATCTTAACACTTCCTATGAGTCACAAGAGTCTTCTTGAGGCCCTGTCACACATATCCGTATGACGGAAACGTATGCAGACAAAATTTGTCAGAGACCAAATACGTCCAACTTTTCATCAGATCGGATCGAAAAGTGAACATATACAGATACACATGTCTAACCTATTGATAGAGTATAACTTACTTATACAAAATGTATCAGACGAATACCTAATGAATGCATAACGTATACAAAAATATGGCGTATACAAAATATCAGCAACACGCTGGTTTACATTGATTTAAGGTAAGGTATAAGTAGTATTCGTTAAGAGCTCACTGTGTTACGCTGGGGTGCGTTGTTGAACGCTGATGTTTTGAGCATGTTCAAAATTACCGGACGTACCCGACGTGTGCTTCATAAGTTATGCAGACGTTACGTTAGACATTCGTGAATACGGAATACGTAGGTGAATACTTACCTACGTAAATACAGTACGTGAATACTTACCTACGTAAATACCTATGTGAATGCCTACGTGACTACGTTAGAGGTACGTTAGATATAGGCTACGTCGGCTGACGGTGAATCCTACAGCCAATTTATTGATAACGAGTGGATAACCTATTCCTACCCTATGTTAAGATTATGCCTGACGACGGAGTAACTTATTAAATGTGTTTCTACAGTACAGCTAGCGTTCAGGATTCAGACGTTCTCCAGCATCAGCATGACGTGAACCAAATGGCACTTTTCCAGCTCCGTTGGCCAGACGCTCTGATACGTTATCAATGTTTGACATACGTATAATAATTTGTTATGTATGCGTCAGCTACAACACCGCTGTGGAAAAGATGGACGTATTTGGACTCTGACACATTTTGAGCTAATTTTCATATACGCCGGCATATGTTTCTGCCGTACGGAACTGTGTGACAGGGCCGTATGTCTGGCGTGTTCGGCGTATCGTCTGCCTTCAAACGATCACAACTTACCCTTAATTTATATCAAGCTATTGCCGATATTTCGTATGCGCCGGCATACGTTTCTGTCATACGAATATTTGTGACAGGGCCTTTAGGAAGACCTGCCCACAAGTTTTAACAACAGGAAATAAAAAAGCTTTTATGTTTACATATAGGCCATTGAGAAGGTCTGGAAATGGCAGAACGTTAATAATGTGCAAACAAAGCAAGACAAGGTGACTTGGGTTAGCAGGTGGAGACACATGGCACGTTGATAACTTCAGTATCTCTGTTTGTTAGTGAGTGCAAACAGTGATAAAGTGGCGGTGACTTTGAACAATCAACTAACAACTCCCACACAAGGGCTGTAAACACTGTTGGCATGGACATCAAGACCAACGTCCGGTAGTAACATATTTGAACAAGGTGAGTTCAAATGGTAGTGGACAGTATTTCAACAGACTTTGGAAAATGTGTTTTGCTTTCATCTTTTCGCTTTGTCAAAAAGAGCATGGGACTGTATATATGATAGGTGTCAGGTGATAGCAGGTGTCAAATATATTTGTATACATTTGAGTGCAGTGTTCTGTCAGTGAGTGAGTTGTTCAGGCTCAGGGGTGTCATGGCGATCCCTTCACTTTAAGCATGATGTTATGCTAGGCTTTGACTTTATTTTGCCTTATTAACAACTATAAGGTGTTTGTTTGTGTTTGTTTGTTTCAAGTTTTCACAGAACATTTTATCGTTACCATGTAAGACGTTCAGGTTGCCAGTCTGAGACCAGATGTCTTCCATTGAGTTGAAGGGAGAGCCGTGCTTTCCTTCCATGAGCACCATCTTTTTTTTTTTTATTGCTGAGACACAAATGGCCTCAGTGACTTGAAATCATCTCCACAGGTCCTTAACTGTAACGCAAGGGTTCTCTTCCACCTGTTCAAAGCTGGTGTTGCTTCATCTGAAGAACTCTGAAAGCACATGTGAGTGAGGGAAGGTTCTGATGAGATGAGTATGAATGACAGATATTGTATAATGTGTTTTGTTCAGACGCAGTTTTGTTAAAGGTCATTTGTGGAGTGGTTCACATACTATTTGTAATATTTCAATATGGCCAATTTGGAAAACAATGAGTTGAATGTTATAGAATGTTTACATAGAGTGTATTTCTCTATTATTTTATGGATGGATACTATATAAATGTAATAAAGAATGGTTCACTTATGTTTTCTTGGCACTGTATAAGTACAGTAAGACTACAGAAGTATCATTAGCTAAATGTACTCTTAAAAGCACTAGTTATTTAGAGAAACAGTGCGTGTGGGTGTTAATTTTTTAATAATCATATTATGGGATTGTAAATAATGATACATTTATGTGATTGGAGGTGGAGTTAGTATATCTACTTTATGTACCGTCCTATATAATTAATCTATATACAACTTATTTTATAGAATGATGGTATATTTTGAATGTACAATCTGAATCAGTAAGTCTAACTATAGTTAACTCTAGTGGTCAGATAACTCCAGTGCATTAAAGAGGACAATATTTCCCTCTGTATGTATAAGGAAGTATAGAGTAGCATGAAATATTCAAGTAAAGTACAAGTACCTGCAATCTGTACATAAGTAAAATACTTGAGTTACTTTCCACTGCTGTCTAGACTGCTACATAGAAGTAATGTAACACTGTGAAATGGACCATTTGTACTTCTGACACACATTGTAATGTTACTACATGTTCAATAGCACTTGAGATTTAACATTTTACAACTGCTTATTTAAGTGAACTTTTATTTTACAAAACTATTGAAACACTTTACACTAATGTGTGACATATGTGTGCATGGCATGTGTTTGTATTCCTGCTTGTTTGTCAGTACATCAGGACTTGCTAGTATGTACATATACTTGAACACATGTGTCTGGTGGTAGGTGGACGTGTATTTGTGTGTGTGCATGCATATATTAGCTGTCTTCCTACAAGTGTTGCACTACACTGAGGCATTTTGAAGGCTGAATGGAAGAGTGTAGAGGAACAGGGAGGGACAAGGTCGCTTTCAGAGGAGGGAGGAACTCAACACATAAATCCTCCAGCATCTCTTTGATAAGGCTTCAATTCACCAGGGATCATGTACCATGCTAATAGCTGCCTGCTTCAACCTCCCAGCCAGCTCACATAACACAGCACGTATACACAAACAAACACAGACGAGCACAGAGAAAAATAATATGTGTAACTTATGGAACTATCACTGTGTAACACATATTCATATAAAATACGCAAAAACACATGTATGCTAACAAACAGAAACATAATATCTGTTGATAACAACATTTAGTTATACACAGTCCTCCCTGCAGCTCTGGACACACCAGGAACCACACAGAAAAATAACAACACACATTCACGCTTAGTACTACAAAAAATGAGGCTATGTCTCTAATTCTAACCCCAGTACGCACACACACACACACACACAGGCCAAAACCAGGCCATTTCTGTCTTGAGATGTTCACACAATTAAGTCAACCTAATGCGAGTGGACAAGCGCCCACTGCCAGGGCTGCCACACACAATATGCTATAATTACACATTCACTAAATGCAAACATCTGAAAATGTTGCCTGAAAGAATAAAGGGGTCCAGGGTTACACGCCAGAATCTGAAGCAGTCCTTCACGACTTTACTGCTAAATCTAGAGACTACAGCTAACATTCATCCTTATCAAGATTCCATAAGATTAATGTGTGTATGGAAAAGGAGATTGTTTATTTAACAACATTTGTAAAAAAAACTTTTATGACATTTAACATTTCACTTTTACCTAAAATGATGCTGTAGTATATAACACATCAACAAGAATTACATTGAATATAAACTTATTTTTAATGTATTGTTTCATCGAAGTGAAAGCAACAAGACCAAAGCAAGTGTTTTCAACGTGTTCTGCAGAACAATGTGTTGAGATGAAAGCAGTCTTGCTTAATTCATTAGTGTGGGTGTTGCTCTAAACCTTGCATGCATTCAGGGATGTTAATGCAGGTTGCAGACATATGTGATTCTAAATAGCACCCCACTGTGAGCCTTTACTATAGCAAACCATGACCCCCACGCTACAAAAAAGAATGAAGCATAGTAGAAGCCTTTACTGTACTGTAAAGAAGTCTGTGAAACGGGTAGGCTCTAGAACAAAACTGTCTCTTCCAGTGAAAGTGAAAGTGTGTAAGTCTGACCTCACGGCAGGGAAGAGATTAAATATAGTCAGTAATCACTAACTTACTGCAGCCTTGTCTGCTTGTCAGAGGCACACCTGACTCTCAGCCTCCAGTCGGTGAACCACCCCTCGTGCAACATACACCCACTGACCAATTAAGGCCGGCAGCATTCCCCCCCTTAAACACACCCCAGCGTGGTCTGACCGGAGAGTGAGGGGGCATCCCAGGAGGGAATAACGGCGGGTGCTGACCACCCACCGCATGGCCAAGCACTCCTTCTCCTCTGTGTAGCTTCCAGCAACACCAAAGTTTGGACGCCATCCACTTTGTGAGACCAACGGTCCCCAGCCTTCTGTCTCATGCATCGTCTGGACTACAGATTGAAGAACAAAACTTTGATTCTTCAGCCATGCTAGCCACTCTGTGGGGCTGTAACACTCATTGTGAAACTGTTAAATAAATCAGTGAAACACTAACAAATTGAAATTTTGACCTGATGATGGCGGTAGATAAAAAGTTAGGGAATCACTTACGTTCACAAAGACCATGAATGCACCAAATGAGATGCTGAAAGCATGTCTGTTCCAAAATATGTTCCATTCATCAATTAGATGTTGAGATACAAAGTAAAAGCATTGACCAGCTGGTAAAAAAATTCAGGGGGTAAGCAAAGTGTCAAATGTAATGGCAATCCATCCACTAGTTGTTGAGATATTTTAAGTCTGCACCAAATTTGTGGACCGACCAACAGACTGACATTGCTGCTAGCCATTAGCATGGCTAAAGTATGATGCAGAAAGCATGCAGTGAGCGTCCTGTCTCTTCAGTGATAGGAGTTAATAATACCTACGACCACTGGAAGGCAGCAAGTGTTCCGACCTGTAATCTGCACTTGTGTTGTCGAGACAGCAGGCTGTAGTAGAAGAAGACACAACACAGTGCTGTATGTTTATATGTATGTATAATGAATAATCCTATTGAATGAGACCTTCAGTTTATATTAGAAACATTACATCTCTCTCTTTATGTGATGTCAGTGTCTCTCGTCCTTACCTGCACGCTGCTGATCAGCTGAGCTGGGAGATGACGCCACTGACTGACTTTACATTATAACTCGGTGAAAATCCAGGGATTTTCTGCTATTATCAAAAGTAACAGGAAATGAGCAGATTTACATTTTTGGCAATTTAATTTCAAAAAGTGATTAGTTACATTACTAGTTAGCACCAAATATAGTGGAATTAGACGTTACTCCCATTACAGAAATGTCCGCCCGGGTCCACTTTGCTAAACTCAAAACGAAGCGATCTGTGAGCTGCAGTAATCTCTAAATCAGTTCCAGACCAGACCTGTATGGTTACATAGAGGGCTTACAGTTGCTGCTGGGGAATGAAGACAAGAGTTTGGGGAACAGGGTGCACAATGTGTAAAATGGCAAGACATTATAAATAAATAATCTAAATAAAAAATGTACTGTTGTTGGTTGCACAATGTTTAACACCCTCCATGTGTTTAGTGGAATATGTTCACTTACGTTTTCTTCTGCTCAGAACAAACTCCATGGCACTCACAGCTCTCCAAAATGCTGGTGACTTTACACACAGCTGGTACAGTGTGGATACCTACATTATTATTTCAAAGTTCCAACACAAGGCATAACTGGCACAACTGGCCTTTTCTACACACAGAAGTGGTAAATCTCTTTGTCTTTGTCTTGCATTAGATTTTTTTAAAGATATAAGGAATGATTAATATGATTATTGTTACTGGTATTTTGCAAATAGACTACTTTATGTTCATTGGATGTTAAATTAGGCTTTACAAATATGCAGAGGAGAAGAACTGCAGAGTTTCAATTTATTACAGTAATTTGTCTGTATTAATTATTTACATAACATACAGTACGTCCATCAGCTCTCTATTCATTCTGCCACTGACAGCATACTTAGGATGATGTACTGTATACTAATATTTGAGGTGATGTAAATTAGAATTTTTGGAAACTCAGGTGCTTCCTCTTCACCTTCATTTAGCACCATTGATTGTTTCCGGACAATGAATCATTACTGACAACATGATTTTGGACTTTTCCTCTGGTGCCACCATAAGGTTCACATGTGGTTTTGAGTCTCTAAGCAACTATCAGATGGATTGTCATGAAATGTGGTTCAGACATCCATAGTCCCCTCAGGATAAAATGTAATCACGTTTCAGGTCATACTAAGCAAAGAGAGTGAACATGGTAAACGTTATACATTCTAAACATTAACATGTTAGCATTGTGAGCATGTTAGCACACTGGTGTAAGCATTTAGCTTACACAAAGCACCACTGTGTAAGTACAGGCATAAAGAGCTGCTAGTAGGCTACTTATATATATTTTGTTGAATTATGAGTGTTATCAATAAAGTTGAGGGGAACAAACACACATGGCATTTAACCCGTGATGTGAGTGGTTTTTTGTTGATGGATAGCAGCTTGACGCTCCCTATTGGTGCTAAGGGTGGTACTTGAGTCACATGACGCACCCCGCCCAGAGCTCTTATTATTTCATGTCATCTACTACATAAACATTAAAGCTTTTTTACCTGCAAAGCTGATCCACTGACAGCAGTCGACAAACAGGAAGTGAGGTTTAATTAGAAATGCTTAATCAAAGGCACAACATATCGGCCTTTGATTAAGTCCCGAAATATCTAGATTGCTATCGTTCTAGGTTAATATTGTTAACACATTGTGGGTGAATCTGTGTTTAGCATGACAATTGATGCAACATGAGGCTTTCTCTGAAACAGAAGTGTGAAACATTTAAGACAATACATGAACTGTGCCACTCCATAAGATGTAAACAAGGGCAATAGCTGCTCTATAAACCATGCAGGGCCCTCTCACTGGGAAAGCTTTTAGAATTGTATGCTATTCCCCAGCCACTCTGCGTCAATTGGCCAAGGGACGTGAGGAAAGTAGTCATTGCAGGTCAAAAGGAGGCCTACAGGGGTCCTGACTTTCAAGGTGGTCCCATTAAGGATCATTCGTTTTATAATGTTCCTTCACAGGCCTCACTTCCTGGATTACCTAAACTGTTTCTTTAAAATAAGATTTACAAAACACAGATATTCAAATATGAATCTCAGAAGACCCCTTTTATTCACCTAATGACAACAATTCATGAATATTTAGGCTGTTCTCTCTCTGCAGCAGTGTTATTCAAAAAGCACAAGCAAAATGGGTCCATTGTTGTACAAAACAAAAGTTCTGGTACCAGTAACTACTTTGCAAGAAACAGACATGTGTGTGTTTGTGTGTGTGTGTGTGTGCTGAAGTGGAGAGCTGCTACTGAATAAAATAAAAGAGTCGTAAGCTGTCTCACATTACTCGTGGTCAAGTCTATTCATCATCACTTGGTGGATTCAGACGATAAAGAATCTTAGCATAATCCTTTAAATTATGTCATTTCTTCACTATATTTACAACTAAAGATATATTGCAGATAATAAAGTTAATTTGGTCAGACACAGATATTATATAAGGATCTTTCTCTGCTTATTATTTCTTCCTGATTGTTAGGGGTCCCACAGAGCCCCACTGCTGTATGTTTAAAACATGACAATAATAATAATAATAATAATAATAATAATAATAATAATAATAATAATAATAATAATAATAACACTATTATTATTATTATTATTATTATTATTATTATTATTATTATTATTCTTTACTTGTATCTTTAATTTCTTCTGACCTAACTAAGATCCAATATGTAGACAGGACTGAAGTGGTTCCTTCCTTTTGCTACAAACTGGCTTTACACATTCAACACCTCAATGCATTGTTACCAAATAAGGAAAGAAAAAATCATATTTTACATATTATATGGTATAGATATTATGTTATAGTTTGCCAAAAAGTCATTCACAGACAAAGACATGTGTCAGCAGATTTCTGTAACATTTTTACAAAAGATTCTCATAAAATTAGAAAAAAAAGTAAAAAAGCAACTTGTCAAGATGATAAAACAGCGATGAGCTGTGAGGGCCCAGAACAAAATGTTACGGTTCACTTCATTTGAAATTATCTGATATTATGCACCCCTTTCTTAATTAAAACTACAAACACATAAATCTAACTCACACTAGTCTTACTAAACTCTAGCTTAAAGATCAAATGCAACACTGCAAATACTCAACAAAAGCCATTAAATACACAGACTCAATGCAGCAGACATCACAGACTGGTGAGAACAATTCACATCACTACTGAAGCATCCTGTTACTGCAGTGAATTGCAGTCTTTATGACACTGCTCTGTTCCCCGAGCGTTTTCAGGCTTTGTCTACTGGAGTTAATTGAGTTGTGCTGGTGCTTTCTGAATTTGTACAAGTTGAGTTTCATGAAGTGACTTGTGTTTAAAATTGAACATGAAATAATCATCAAATCTGCAAAGGATTGATGCAGAAAGACAACTAAAGACCTGATAAACCACAAGCGAAGATCTCCAGTGAAAGAGAAGTGCAGATGAAAATAATAGGAGCCTCAGTACTGTTTTAAACTCACCTCCTCTCTCTGTCCTCCAAGTCTTATCTATGGCCATTTGTAGCGGCCATTAGCATTGAAGGGCCTGGTAATCTGTAGCTGCAGGGAATGAAATTCACTTTCAAAGAGCCGAGGCCATTCTCTGCTCCCTCTCATACCACCTCCCCCTCTGTCGCCTCCTCCTCCTCCTCCTCTTCTTCTGGGCTCAGAGCCTTTATGTTGACATCTGTCCACCACATTCCAAACACATCTCCTCATCCATACCTGTTGGTACAACACACAAAAAAAGATTATTCTCTGCATGACAAAAACACATTCTTACACGCTGCAGTTTACAATGTCACATGTTTATTGCTTCACTTGTCCTTGTATGTGTCCCTGAGAGGAATTTTGGTAAATTAGAGAGTAACGTCTTCACACAGCTTTCTTCCCCCTTGGGAAATAGTGATGGTGAAAATGTACTGAATAGTACAATTTACAATGTATTAACGGCCATATATTGTAATAATCTGTGGAAGAAAATATATGTTTTATTAACTGGATCCCCTTTAGCTGATGCCTCTGCAACCTCTAATCTTCCTATGGTTTACATCTTCAAAGATAAATAATGACATATGATGTTTTTATTTTCTATGCTTTGTTCGGTTTGTTTAAAACAATATTTTTTGGGAACATTTCTTTCTGAAAATTTGATGAAAAGACCAATACCCCTCACATGTTTGTTTATAGATAGAGAGATAGTTTGATGTTTGAGATAGAACCCACAAGGCATTAGCCTAGCTTAGCATACATACTGACAGCATACTAACCCTAACCCAAACTGAGAACATACACCTGCTATATCAGTACCTCCAGAGCTCACTAATAGTTACATGCTTTAAGTCTGATGAGAGAGTGTCTGGGAATCTTTTCCCCATTCTAGCCCTTATGCTAAGCTAGGCTAACCACCTCATGGCTGCAGCTCTGTATTTTACACACAGACATGAGAATGGGGTATCAATCTTCTCATAAGCATACTTATCAAAATGTTGAACCTCTCCTTTAAGAAAAACAATTCTAAACTCAATGTCCACTTGCTAGCTTTTTCCAGAGATTTCATGCACATGTCACCATCATCCTCAGTTGTCATGAATATGCCATGTTGTTGTATTTTAAACTAGTGTTTCCAAGATCAGGAATTAATGTTTGCGCCCAATGTATTGATTTGTTTATACTTAAACCTGCAGGAACTCATTTTGTAACTTTCAAAAAATCTAAATTTAAATCAAAAATAAAACCTGCCAGTTATTATTGTATGTTCTGATCCGGGCCTATACAGGCTGACCTACTCACCTATGTGGAGCATTCATTGCAGAGGGTTATTAGGTGACGTCCACACTTAAAGGCCGGATGATAGTAATAACGAACACCATCCTTGAGGGTTGATAGTCAGAGGTTTCATTTCAGATGGTCAAGAGCCTGCTGAAAGTAAAGCTGTTCTCTCTTTTTGGAACCCCTATCCATAAAAATGTCACTCAGTCCCCTTCCAGAACAATAAGCCGACATGTTGATCCACACCCTCTTCCTTCAGAATGTGTGAACAATCAATTTGAACTTTTTCTCCCTGTGAGAGCAAAAGAAAAATGACTGTTCTCTATTAGAGTGGCATAAACAAAAGAACAAAGGGCTATATTTCAGTAGTAGAGAGTCAAACATGACCATAACATAGCAATATCATAATGAGCCAAAGCAAGAACCAGTAAGGAACACAAACATATTGTAAGTTACTTTTTACAATTGAAAGGGAGTGCAGTAAGTGACGGTGTGGGCTTTATGGCAGCTCCTACAATAGCAGATACATATGTGGTGACTTATACACTAAATGTTTGGTGTCATTTCTCAGTGTACACAGATAGTTGTTTGTCTTTCTCATTAAGAAAGAGTCACTGCCTAATGGACATTTAAACAATGGAAACACATGAAGTTTGCCCTTTGCTCTTTTTAAATTATTTATCATTATTATTATTTATATTGTATTGTTTATTTATTATTATATTATTTGCTGAGATGCAAGACACATTTCAGACTTGATCTGACAATTAAGTATCATCATCATCATCATCATCATCATCATCATCATCATCATCATCATCATCATCATAATATACAGACTACAGTACAACACAACACACAGTAGCTGTAAGCTTTTGTCCTTTATAGGTAGCCCCAACCGACACAAATATTGAGGATGTGATTAGAAATGTGTTTCAGCATGGAGGCTCAGAGGCTGTGCCCGGGTCTTAATGACAGTTAAAAAAGTCCCAATTTAGCACTCAAAATTTGATTTATTTATAGATTGTGTTGGGCAATTGTATTACTTTAACAGATATTGACAGGAACAAGTTTCGGTGTATGTTAGCTTGATTGAAACGTGTCTCACACACAGCTGGTGGTTGCCACATGCATAGCCCACCTCAGCTCCTCTATGACACTAAAGTTAGGACTTTCTGGCTGAATAGCTGACAAAACATCCACATATGAGACACATGGCTGACATTTTACTACAGTCTGCAGTGTTTCCCTGCCTTATCCTCCCACTCCATCATGAACCATCATGAGTTTGTCTAAACTGAAAGTGGGTATGAAGAACGGAATTCTACACCAAAAGGCAGAAAACGCAAAGAAGAAATCAACAACAGATGAACTTTGTTAGAACATGGCACGTATTAGTTATTCATTCATCACTTCTCCAGGCTGTCTTCTGTTGGCAACTCCTCTGGTCCTTGAAGGCTTCTTGAACCATATCTGACCAATAATGATGCATAATCCTTGCCATAGGACCTGCACATGAGGAGGACCAGCAGCACCACCACGAGGGTCCCAGAGAACATGGTCCATCCTACAAAATATACAACCGTTAATCAGTACAAAAAGACATCCTAACATTCAATAAGTCTCAGTATGCTTACAATATGTAGGCTGTATGATATGATAAAATTGCCACACTTGAAGATGGAGTAAAAATGCTGGTGCCATTTTGTTTTTTGCTTTATCTACAAACAATTTTGCGACCCCCCCCTGCAGTACCCCTGTTGAAGACCTATGATCTAAAGCAGGGGTGTCAAACTCATTTTAGTTCAGGGGCCACATACAGCCCAATTTGATCTCAAGTGGGCCGGACCAGTAAAATCATATCATAATAACCTATAAATAACGAGATCTCAAAATGTTTCCCTTTGTTTTAGTGCAAAAAAGTACACACTACATTCTGAAAATGTTCACATTTAATTAACTATCTTTTTACAAAACATTATGAACATCCTAAAAGTGCAATTTCAACAATATTATGCCTCAGTTTATCATTTAGTTGCATTACAACTTACAGATCAGTGGATCAGGCACAAAACATTTAGTCACAGGTATCTGGAACAATATAGTAATTTACTTTATGATCAAAACAACTTGTCAAGATATAGAAATCATTTTAAAATTACATTCATTTCCACATCTGTGTAGTAATCCTGACACACCACACCATACAAACTAAAGTGGCAACTATTAAGGAAGAAGGTTAAGTTATCCCCCTGCCTTGTAAATGTATAAAATGTATACATGAAAAATACATAAAGGTTGCGTCTCTTTGTACTGCAGCTGCTGACTGACATTATATTTCACACTGTTCAATGTATTTAAATATTTCCACATTTTCACAGAAATATATAACGTGCACAAGTGTCTGCAGCAGCATTTTACATTAAGTAGGCTTACTCACTGTTCAGTTTTCTCCTGAAACTTGGAATATTTTAGCGTCACAAGTGCATCAATATCAGGCATCAAATCCTGAGTAGCAGCCAGGATGTCATTTAAGTGCTTGTGTGTGAGCCAAGAGTGCAGCTTTGTTTTATTGATGCTCATTACAGAGAAAAGTTGTTCACAAAGGTAGGTAGTCCCGAACATGCACAAAACCTTTGCAGCAAGGGCTGTCAATGTGGGGTACCCTGGCAAGAGATGCTGATAAAAGGTGTCCAAGTCCGCCGAGGCAAATGTGTCCTTCATATCTGAATCACACTGCAAGTTGATTACTTCAAGTTGGATGTCGACGGGCAGATCAGAAGCCTTGACCGTGAACGGCGAGCAAAACACTGCAGCATGGCTTTGATGCTAATGCTATTTCGCTAGAAATAAGATAGCTAGCTTTCACTGCTGCATCGCCGATATCTCGGGTACGGGTAACAACAAACTGCTGTTTCTTCAGACCTGCTAACAATTCATTTATCTTCTCAGTTGTCCTTGCAAGCTGTTGTATTTTTCGCCATGAGTCTCATAGTGACGCCAAATATTATATTATTTGAGCACTGAAACCTTCTGTGAACACACCGAGCACACAGCTCACCTTTGTGAATAAATAGTAAACGGTCAATTTTTCTTGGAAAACTCTACACTCCGTGTCCACTTTTCTCCTTTTTTGACAAAGACATTTTGGGTAATGAGGCTGCGAGTGTAATGTTGACAGAACCCGCCAGCTCCAGAAGTTATTTTACCGGCAGCTCAGCATGAACAGTTTGCTTGCTTGGCAGTGTTGTGTGCGACCCCCAGTGGACACATTTGAAATAGCAGTTACTTGTATTGAAAATTTGAAGTTAATGTCGTCGCTGTAATTTGTACAGTTTGCAAAATCATCCCCGGATTGGACACTCTGGCGGGCCGGTTCCGTATGTTTGACACCCCTGATCTAAAAGATATAGAACTTGGACATTTGAGTCTCTGCTTCCAAAAAAAAAAATTGAAATAAAAGATTGAGTTGAAAAAGGAAAGTAGACCCAAAGCTAATCAGTTACAGTAACAGAAGGAAAAGTAAGTCATTACCTTCTCCCCTGTGTGTGTGTGTGTGTGTGTGTGTGTGTGTGTGTGTGTGTGTGTGTGTGTGTGTGTGTGTGTCTGTATATGTATGTGTGTGTGCATGTGTGTGATTGCGTGGGTGTGTGTATGTGCGTCTGTATATGTATGTGTGTGTGTGTGTGTGATTGCGTGCGTGTGTCCTCTTCAGTCTGATAACAATGATAGCTCTGTGGAGGGCCGCTCCACTACAACCCTTGATAGAGAGATACTGAGAGAGAGGGACCAGGGTAGAGAGAGCATGAAAAAAGGAGGTCTGATTTGTGGAGTGTGCCTCACACCCTCCTGTGGGTGCCCCCTCTCCTCTCTCTCTCTCCCCCTCTCTCTCTCTCCTCTCATTCCTTTCTTCTCAACCACTCTGATGTAATCCAAAGGCCTCCGCAGGAGCAGCTGCACAGCGAACCAGCCTTCCCTCTTTCCCTCTCCCTTTCTCTAAATCTCTTTCTCTCTTTTCTTTACACTTCCAGAGGCATGCAAGGCGAGGCGAGGCAAGGGAGAGGAGGGCGCTCAGACACAATTGGGGTCTTTTTCTGCCCTAAAAAAAGGGGGCTATCGCCTCACATCTCCTTCTGTCGCCCCGCTACTGTACTATACTGCAGGCGGGTGGGTGGGTGGGTGCAGTGGCACAGTGTCTTGGTGTGCTGAAAAGGCAGCACAAAGAGACAACTGCACATAAATACCAGAGCCAGACAGCAAATTCAGCTACAGAAAAACAGTGGTGGCTTTAAACAACAGTGTAAGCAGAGATGCACTAAAACTGACTTTCTTCACATTTTCTTTTGTGGAGTTCCTCTACAAACAACTTGAACTTCGACATCAGGGGCATCAGTCAAACCCCAAACTACAGCCAGTCCACCAAAAGGTCCTTACAAACTATGCACTGCAGTGATGCTATATACCAAGTCCATTCATGAGTAGATTCCCCTAAAATGTCTTTAAAAACATTCTGATGTGTTGGTTTATCCCTTCTCCTATTATGTTGAAACAAGTCTAAAGCTATGCTAGCAGTCCCTACATGCTGCAATGTTATAAAATAGAAAGGGTTCATCCTCTGAGGAGAATGGATGTGCTCAGCAAATTTAATGAACAATTGTCCAGTAGGTTTTGATATTGTGTACAAATATTGGCCTGTGAAAAATATCATGGGGGTCACCAAAAACATTGTATGAGTCATCCTCTGTAGACAATTAGTTGCTGACAACGCTCTAGACCAAAGTGCTGAGAGAAACACAGACTGACCGGCCTTTAGGACCCAAACATGGCAGGGCTAAAACTTCATAATTCAGACCAAATAGGTGTCACAACTTTCCCAAACACTAAGTAACTAAATGATTGTGTTTTTCTTTATCTAGGTTGTAATGCATTTAGGTTAACCTTTTCAGTATTTACTTAAGCAAGGAAGATCCTTCTTGACCCTATGATATGTAGGTGTGACAAAATAATCTCAACTCAAAGTCTATTTACTAGCTTTCAATCGTCAAGGACAGCATTACATCATTTTGACATATCAGTATATCAATTGTTCACCTATCAATTATCTTAGGCAACACTAATCTTGTAATTTTTTTTGAAGGAGCCAGTAGGATCTTTAAAGATTCCCTATAGCAGGGGTAGCCAACATGGTGCCCGTAGGCACTTGGTCGCCCGCAGGAACTACGTGAGTCGCCCGCAGGGACTATGTGAGTCGCCCACAGGGCATGTTCTAGAAATAGTACTAGTCACCATGGAGCTCTGTCTAAAATTTGTATTTAATTGTTTTGCTGACTATTATTTTTTTAAATCAATAACACTTGAATTATTCTTTATTTAAAAATTACAATATTGAATATAGAATTAAAAAAACTAAAATGTTTTATGTATATGTATATTTCCACGCGCAAGCTAAATCTGCATTTTCGTTGAGACAAGCTAGCAGGAGCAGCTACGATGGGGCTCTAGGTGCGTTCTTTACGCTAAACATGGCAGAAAAGCGAAAGAAAACTAACTATTTTCACAATGATTGGGAGGAAGAATTATTTTTTACAACAGTGAAAGAAAAGTGTGTATGTCTCATTTGCGGGGCGACGGCAAAGCGACACATTGTGGAGACACTTCGGTACGTGTCACAGAAGCTACCATGCTAACTAACTAACTACCCACCTGCAGCACTGCGGGCAGAACAAGCCGATAGTTAAAGGCAGCTTTGGGCAGCAGCATCTGTTTTCACGAGGCCGGTGAACAAGTCACAGGAAGCAACGGAAGCTTCATTTAGAGCTGCACATTATTAAATAAAGAACAAGAAAGTCTTTTCGGACGGAGAGGTCTTGAAAGGTGCAATGATGTTATTGAAAACACTGTTCAAAGACGAGAAGAAAGGTTCTGATGTGATCTCCACTCTCTCTGATGTCACAAAGTTAGTGTTTGTACAAACCGGATATGATGTGAAGATGTGACAGTTAATGATTTCCTTATTTTTTTTACAGAAGTCATACTTTGTACTAAAATATAACAGGTGTGATTTTGAACAAAATGCTACAAATGTGCTCATTCATACAAAACTGTCAATAAAGATATTTACAAAAATATCAGAGATGTGAACTGTATCAAACAAGTAGCTCTTCGTATTATTCAGGACCCTTGAAGTAGCTCTCACTATGAAAAAGGTTGGTGACCCCTGCCGTATTGGGATGATCATTCCAAGGTTGTCTCTAAAATGGAGTAAAATAAATGAAGAATTTATTTATGTCTTTAACATTTTCAACATGAAAGGTTAAAACAATGTCATTATTATGATCCTAATTATTATTCAAATGATTGTTGATTGTAAGAATAAAAAGTACCTCACCTTCTAAAACCAGGTTGAAGAAATGCCCATACAATCCCAGTGTGTGTTATATGTCTGACAAAGAGTTCACTTTCCAGCACAAAGGTAGCTGAGAATAAAAGTTGCACACTGGGGGTGGGAAGTGATGTCCTTGCTTTGACTTCTCTCATACAGAGTAAGTCAACAGTCTGCTGATACAGACACCAGACCAACCTACTTTCAAAGTTCCTGATACGCTTCAGTAGAAGTCATTTCAGAACACCACAGAATAAGTGGACTGCAGTTCAGATAATAAAGCAACCATCTGTAACAACCAATTGTTTCTTTTCAACCAATCTCCATTTGACCAACACATTTTGAGACAATAGAGATTTAAATTAGTCATGTTTTCAAGGTATTTACAGTATATTCACAATTCTCAACATTATAATGTTTGCTGAGAATAAGGAAAAGAGAAACTGTACTAATTAAAGAAGCACCAGCTGAATTCAGAGGGGACCTGTGACCGCAGTCTAATATGAATCCAAAATGGGATGGAAGTGCATACAAGTGTTATAGAACCTTTAGCCATAGCCTTAAAAAAGAAGAGATCTTTGGAGTGACCAGAGATGACACAACACACATGATGTGCGGATGACCTTTTATTTAATTTATCAAACCTTATAGAGTCTCTACCTACGCTAATAGACATACTACAATTTCCTTTTTCAAAGAGTCATGTGTAATTTAAAAAAGAATAACACTTTCTTTCCAACAAATCAAACGGAGCGACAGAGCGACGGAGCGACGGAGCGACGGAGCGACTGATCGACGCTAAGGTAACCAGACTGAAGCTATATGGCAACAAACAGCTGATTCAGAAAGAAGACGCTACGATAGTGAAGATTAGTGTTCGTTAACGAATACAAACATATACAAGGCTTTTTTATTTTGTGACATTACACTTTAATAATGTGTATTTGTAAATGAAGACTATAAATAAAGTATTAAAAAAGAAAGAAAGAAAGAAACTGTGACAGAGACCAATATTGAAAACAATGTTGCTCCAGTGTATCAGTTTACTTCCTGACCTGCCTGACCCCCACTCCAACTGAAGGAAACCACCAGCAGCGGAAACAACTTACCTGTGTGTGTGTGTTTGTGTGTGTGTGTGTGTGTTTGTGTGTTTCTGTTAAAGGGGCCACTGGTGTTTATTTATGGCTGTCTAAGTGTCATGCCTCCAAACTGAACGTTGTACTTCCCAGTCATCAGGATAGAGGGACTACGGAGGTCACATATGGTGTTTCCTACAGGCACAAATGCAGTGTGTGTGTGTATGTGTGTGTGTGTGTGTGTGTGTGTATGTGTGTGTGTGTGTGTGTGTGTGTGTGTGTGTGTGTGTGTGTGTGTGTGTGTGTGTGTGTGTGTGTGTGTGTGTGGTTAGGGTCAATCAGCCGTGTGTTTGTTGATACTTCCAGAGAAAGGTGAACCAGCTACTGCTTCTGGGTATTATCCATAGTGCCGACTATGCTTGGAGGGCTGTTTTGTGTCTTTGCGGTTTGACTGCAGTTACCCATGTCAACTATTTATTAATTTCCTATCATCAAGGTCTCCTTTGAAGCAGCATTAGGCATGACCCTAAAAATCCTACCCTGAAGGTGATTGCAGACCCGGGCTCATATTTATCACACTTGGCCACAGGCCTGACTTGATTGAATGATATGATTAAGTATTCACAAAACCATGGCATAGGCGATATAGGCTAATGCTAGGACCATCCATAGGGGCTCCCCAAATGAGGGAAAAAAAGAACATTTAAAATGTATAACTTTTACTATATTCTTGCTATCACTATTGTAACACTATTAGTTTGAAATATTAAATCAAATCAAATCAAATGTATTTGTATAGCCCAATATCACAAATTATACATTTGTCTCAGTGTGCTTTACAGACTGTACAGGTTACGACATCCTCTGTCCTTAGACCCTCGCTTCGCACAAGGAAAAACTTCCTAAAAGAAACCCCAAAATTAAAGGGGAAAAAATGGAAGAAACCTCAGGGAGAGCAACTGAGGAGGGATCCCTCTCCCAGGACGAACAGACGTGCAATAGATGTCGTGTGTACAGGATAAACAACATAGTACAAATACAACATTTGACAGAAAATGATGTTGTGTTGGAAAAAAAGAAATAGAAAGTATGGATGAATCCAGGAAAATGTCAATAAGGCTTCCCGGTGTCCAGCAGGACCAGGGCAGCAGGCACTGTCACGATTCATGATCCTGACGTAAACTTTATCAGTGGCAACCTGCCACATGAGAGACAGACACTCCGGTACCCCGGATGGTGAGTTAGTAACATACATTTACATAAATGCATACAGATAGAGAGGGAGAAGAAGAGAGAGGGAGGGGAGGAGAGAGGAAGAGAAGGAAGAGAGCAGGGAGGTGTCCCCCGGCAGTCTAAGCCTATAGCAGCATAACTAGGGGCTGATCCAGGGCAAACCTGAGCCAGCCCTAACTATAAGCTTTATCAAAAAGGAAAGTCTTTAGCCTACTCTTAAATGTGGAGAGTGTATCTGCCTCCCGAACACAAACTAGAAGCTGGTTCCACAGGAGAGGAGCTTGATAGCTGAAGGCTCTGGCTCCCATTGTACTCTTAGAGACTCTAGGAACCACAAGTAACCCTGCAGTCTGGGAGTGTAATGCTCTAGTTGGTTTATAAGGTACTATAAGATCTTGAAGATATGCTGGAGCCTGACCATTAATTGATTTGTAAGTCAGGAGAAGGATTTAGAATTCTATTCTGTATATTACAAAAAAAGCCCACAACAACATAACAACATAGCCTATTCTATAGGTCCTAATTTTTGGATTGCACTCCCCATGCTCTTAGTTAGACTAATTTATGATCCTATGATCGTTTATTATCAGCACTAAAATATGCTGTATCATATCAAAAAGACCAAAGCCCTCTGGGGCCCAGGGAAGAAGTATTTGTTTGAAGTTTTACAGTTGTTCATGTCACATGCGTCGGCCAGAACAGATACGCTTCTACTTTAATCAATACAGCTGTATGCACCCATGCACAATGGCTATACACGCATAACATATTAAAAAAGTATATTTTCTTCAGTTTTACTTAACCACAGTGTTGGGCTCTGAGTGCTTCCACACGCAGGTGACCTACATGTTGTGTAAACATGAACATGTGTTTATGCTACATCTACTGGCAAGAATGCATCAATATTACCATATCATTCAGCAAATAATTTTAATTTTATCAACTGTACTATGCCTAAATAACATCATGTTTACCTTAGAACAAATTGTGTTCAAGTTGTGCGCTGAAATGTTCGAAACGTTTAAAAATTTGCAGCTTCATTCCCATTTCTGAAATGTTATAGGCTGCAGTTTGTATTTTAGCATGTGAAAGAAGTACATACAACAGGTGAAACATCCAAGAAAGACTGTGAAAGAATAATTGGAGAAACAAAACGATTGCATCAATGTTTCTGTACAAGGGGGACAAGGGCTCACAAATTATTTGATGAATTATGCAAATCAAAGGACCTCTGGCCTGCCGATGTCTTAACAATCACTGGATCTCAACCCAACTGAACTTGTGATATGTTAGTGGTATGCTAAAAAGTTTTGGGTTAAATATGTATTTGCGAACAAAGCCTGTCATACCTTAAACTGGATAATAGGATCACCTCTGCCTTCCACTAGCTACGGGTTGAAGGCCAACCTGAAGTGGCCTTGGATTATGTACAGTAGGTTATTTAGCTATTTTATTGATTCTGTTTCTATTGACAGTGAAGTGATGAACAATCACAGTAATGAAGTTGAGTTTGTTTTATTGGAGGATGTGGAACAGGACCATGTTTATCTCAAAGTGGACAAAGAGCCAAGTTTGAGCCTCAAAGTCCCACATCACCACACCAATTAGCTAACGCTAAGCTAACTTGGTCTGTTACTGTGAGTCGAGGTCATTTCTTCAGGTTTCCCACTGGAAATAAGGGAAAACAGCGAGCCCTCCTCTGCCCACCAGCGTCTGCCTGTCCGATCGTTATGCTCAGCTAAACTGCTGGATATAGCTTAAAATATACAGTATGGATCGTCTCATCTAACACTCTGCAAGAATGTGAATTAGTGTATTTCCAGTATTGTAGTGTATTTAGTGTTGAACTTTCCTTTTAAGGAGGGACCAGCTATGTTCCTACATTGTTCTCCAAATCTCTAAGAAAAGTGAAGACACCTGTAGCATACTGCTAATTCTCCCAGGGGACTAGGAATAGAGTGGATTACAATGGAGCTGCCAGAGGTCAGTAGTTCTTATACTGTGTAGACATGCCGTCTTTAAATTCATTTATTTCCCAGCATTTCCCAGTTAATTAACTCTAATAGAGAGGATGAGTTAATTGAATTTTTTTCTGTTCAATGTCTAGACGGTGCTGGAAAAACAGCGAGATGGGAGGACAGAAAGGATGAGAAAAAGGAAGAGGAAGTAGCTAGACAATCAGCCACATGGAGGTAGCAGACTGCTGTCTTGGCATGACCTGAAAGCAAGGAATGTGTGTGTGTGTTGTCATCCAAAGACCAAAGCTGACAGCCAAGCTACCAACCTCCAAAGCCAGGATCAGTGCATGGTGACACACTCCACAGACAGCATGGCACTGTAGCTTGTGCGTGTGCGTGTGCGTGTGTGTGTGTGCGAGTGCGTGTGCGTGTGTATGTGTGCGCAGCAGGGTGCAGCACCCTGGGTGGCCTGGCCTGTTCAGCTGCCTGTTTGGAACCATGGGTGTCCGGGCTGCACCATTTCAACCAGGGAGCAGCTTTTGATTTGTATCACTAAAAGCTTGTAGAAATCAGGCAATTTTGGCTTCTTGTGCCGAACAACATGCTTGTTAGACTGGTGACCATGCTGTCCTGTGCCAGCATTCCATCTCTGATATGATAGATATGACGGAGCTGGTTTAATTATATATATATATATATTCTGGCATGGTAGCGATTTCAGGGGCCTCTCTACTCTGACAGTTTAGAGGAAACAACCTCAGTGTTGTTTTGGCCAAAACTGAAGACAATATGAAGAAGGTTTTTGCCATTTTAATTATGCGATTATTTTCTATTACAGACTACAAACCTGTATTGTTGGCCTATGTACAGGAGTACTAAAGAAGATGTGATTGTACTAAGCAAAATCCCAAAGGTATTTTGTTTCTTCATTAATCAGAATACAGTTGCTTGTTTTAAATGTGGATTTGTTTAAACTATTCCGTTACAGAAAAGTCAACGTCTAAGTAAATATGCCCAGATTTCTATAATAAAATTGACCAATTTAGCTCAATTAATCTTTTTTAAAACTATATTGAGGCGACAGGTCATTTAGGTAGTAGACAAAGTAAAGAGTAATTTGGTTTTACTAATAATAATAAGTAATGTTATTCTAGATTAATGCATGATGCATATACAATTTATCATCAGTGGTTGATAAAATGTTTTAAAATCGTGTTTTAAATAATCTTGGCTCTAGAGTGGGCTGCGTGGGGATAGCCCACTCACAATGTCAAGTGCCCCGAGTGTGGGGAACCTACAATACACAAGTCCAAATCCTTTTGCATTTAAAGCGGATTGCACTAATGTGATGCCAAGTGGAACTGATTGCCTTTTAGCAGAATCAGCACAACACATTTTTCCAATGTGTATAATAATAATAATGAAAAGAACTGTCAAAAGTGAGATCAAATACAGTCTGGTACCATTTAATGGGAGTGTGTGTTTTAAAAAGGAGTAATCTATAGTTTATATTTCATCTGTCACTGCTGAGCTGGACGAAGTTTATGAAGTGGGACACACCCTCTTCTGTCCTCTCATAGAGGAGACAGGGTTGTGTCAACATTAGCCAATCAGCTGCAGACACAAGTCCTTAACAGTTAGCTGTCAGGTCACTGCAGAGAAGCAGACAGGCTTGTGTGTGTGCGTGTGTGTGTGTGTGTGTGTGTGTGTGTGTGTGTGTGTGTGTGTGTGTGTGTGTGTGTGTGTGTGTGTGTGTGTGTGTGAAAGCAGGGCTGTGCAGGGCAGATTTCATGGTTAGTTGATCACAGGCATCCCAGGCCTTACCCTCTTGGCAGCTGCAAGAGCCACTAACCCCCCCCCCCCCCTTTCCCACAGTTCTTGCTCCAATTTATCTTCCTTTTTACCTCCTCCTGCTGTCCATCCTTCTCCTCTCTGTCTCTTCTCGCCTTTTCTTTTAATCTTGCTCCCACTTTCGTCTGAGTATTCTTGCCCTTTCTACAGAATGGCTTCATCTCCTTCAAGCTCTTCTTCCATCCGTTTATTTTCTTCTGTCACTACAACAAGATGACCATTTTATTATCATTTTACCAACTCCTGAGAAAAATATCTGTCTCATAAACAGCTAAATGCTCCACTGTGTGTGTCGGCTGTTTAGAGCTGAGCAGTCAGAATGAACCACAGCAGTAAAGTTGTGGGCCGGGAAGCTAAACAATGAGCTAAAATTCCCATTGTCATTTCATACACTGGTTTTATAAAAATATCACCCTTTGTTCATACTATTTATAGTCTACAATTTTTATGAAATAACCATTCAATGAATTTACATTCAGCATATTTCTTGCTGGTGGTGGAAGTGTCTGCCGTTCCCACGCAGGATTAAGGTGGCCTACCTACACTTGAGGGTTTCACAGGAAAACCATGCATGTATATTATTCAGTGCAACTTTCTCTCATTTATATAAGACTCACTTCTAACACAACATTTCCTGCTGTGACTGCTTCACACTAAAAGACTTACACTGGACAAACACAGAAATGCTTTTGTTGTGTTGTTGTTACAGGAAACACTTTCATTAAAAATGTTTCTACAGAACAAAACAACATCATTTTCATCTTTTCTTCATCAGCAGTGGAGTTCTACTGTGTCAGGGAGTAACAGAAGAGTCAGGAGCAGCCACAGTGAGCGGCACACCTCCAACTTCTCAACAACATAACCAACTCACTCACTCACGTTCACTGAGTCCTACTGCTGAGTAGAAAACCACAGAAATGCCATGGAAGCCGTGATTATTATTGGCTGACTTCTTTACTTTAACAACCTGAGTTTGTTTGGCTGCATTGATAACACTAAACAGATATACCAGGTGCTCTAATGTTGGATCTCTGCTCGACCACTTTATTAAACCACACAAAAGGTGTCACCAAATCAGCCAGGACTGAAATCTCAAACATTCTGAAGTCAACTATTTAGTAACTGTGTCTAGTTTATTTTATTTATCCTTACTTCCTAGTAAGGGATAGTACAGTTCATTAAGTGCTGTCATTTCTCAGTGAATCCGTGTCCATGTTGGGATGGTTAGAACTCAGTTTTAGTTTTCCTCAAAGCGTCCTGGCCCTATTATGTACATGCCAGCCAACAAAGTTAGTCCTTTTCAGTTTGTAGGTTTAGTTTGATCAAGTACTGCTCATTCCCAAAGCTTATGTGCTGCTATTTATTAAGAGTTAGTGAGTCTGGCTGGCTGCTCCACATTTAAATATCATGCTAAACTATAGATCAAGATCACAGAAGGGACATTACCCTTGCCATCGACTGCTCCTCTTAGTGCACGTTTATCCTGTCAGACACCTTGTTTAGACTTCTCTCCTCAGCCCTCAAGGACGCTGACCTCCAAGGGTGACCCAGGGCCTTGGAGGTCAGCAGCACAGGCTGCCTACTTCAAGGCTAGCTCTGAGATAATGAGCTTGCCATAGCTTAGTTTAGCTTTGCTGGGCTTTAACAACAGTCTTAAATGTGCTGTCTTTGCCTTAGGGTGCTACAGTAATCCCATGTTCTAGCACGATGAAGACTAACGTGTTTAATACACATCATCCCGTTTAAATCTGATGCAAGGCTCCAGCCCTCTTAATCTGCTATCCTTGTCCTCCTCCACCCCTCAGCCATGCCATGAATATTGTCACAATAACCAAAATTGCTAGGCGATAAACTGCCACAACACCACAACAAATCATTATTGTAACCATAACTAACTATAACCGTTAGTGTGACACATCACCACTGAGACAACCACCATAACAGCCTTCATGAGAACTATAATAACACAAGTCACTAAGTCGTTGTCGGATATTTGTTCAGCTCCTGAAAGCCACTCCTCTGAAACGCAACACCCACGCCACTTCACACTGCGGCTGGCCAGGCGTGTGGAGGTGAGAAGGTGTATCCTGTTCAATAAATGTGGACCATGTTTGTCCCTCGACGTAGTCCCAGTTTTTAATGTTGGCCCTCTGTGAATGAGTTTGACCCCCCCGGTCTACTGCTTGCTTTGCGCAGTTTCTCCTCTGCTCGGTTTCGCGACGGCGGGGCTCCGCCCCCTACACCCCTACACCCACACCTACACACACACCTACACACACACACCTATACACATACACACACACACACACACACACACACACACACACCTATACACACACACACACACACACACACACACACACACACGTGTGTAAGTGTGTGCGCTGTGCAGTCAGAGACAGAGCGGAGGAAAGGAGAGTGGAGATCTAAAATGACACAGTATAATTGTTTATTACTTGTTAATCATGTTAAAAAATGTCAGCTCAAAATTGTCTGCGAGCCATATCGCGTCATCAAAAGAGCCATATATGGCTCGCGAGCCATAGGTTCCCGACCCCTGGTATAGACAATGAACTTTACAGTTCGTTACATGTGTCACTTCCCATGGTTTATTTTTACAAAATAAAATGTATTTTCAAAATTATATTTATTATTTATTGTTCAGAAGAAAATACAAAAAAAACATAAAAATATTAGAAAAAATGTGTTTATACTTCACTTACTCTGTGTGATTACTACTAACAGTAAATATGAGTATATAATAGTTATTTATAAATAAATACAAATAATATTTATTAATAAATATTATAATATCTCCAAATTGCACAGTTTGTGTACGCCTGGTGTTACTCTTAGAAAAACCTGTCTGATAAACTTGATAACACTTGGTTCTATGTTTCTATTGTGTATTTCAGCACGGGACTATCAGCTATAACCAATATAATCTTCAGGCATCTTTTTCAACAAAAAAATTCTGGCGGAGTGTATTTTCTTCAAATTCAGTATATTCAGACCACTATTAGGAGTGATTCTTCACTGTTTTACAAGAAATATAAGAGAGTTATCTTTTGAATGAGACCAAATTAATGCAGCTGGTGCAAATGGTTGAAGAGCAGCTTTCAATTTACTTTATGTCGTTTGTAGGTATTTTCGGTTAAATTTTCGCCCACACTCTAAGATAACTGATATAAGGTAGAGTGGTCGTCCACCTTTTGGAAGGTTGGTGGTTCGATCCCCAGCCCCTACAGTCAGCATGTCGAAGTGTCCTTGGGCAAGAGACTGACAAGCTGATGTGCACCTTTTATGATCAAATCAAATCAAATCAAATGTATTTGTATAGCCCAATATCACAAATTATACATTTGTCTCAGTGTGCTTTACAGACTGTACAGTTTACAACACCCTCTGTCCTTAGACCCTCGCATCGCACAAGGAAAAATAATTAAAGGGGGAAAAATGAAAGAAACCTCAGGGAGAGCAACTGAGGAGGGATCCCTCTCCCAGGACGGACAGACGTGCAATAGATGTCGTATGTACAGGAAACATAAAACACATGTAAACAACATAGTATAAATACAACATTTGACAGAAAATGATGTTGTGTTGAAAAAGATAAAGTTTGTATGAATCCAGGAAAATGTCAAAAAGGCTTCCCGGTGTCCGGCAGGACCAGGTCAGCAGGCGCAGCCACGATTCCTGATCCTGACATAAACTTTATCAGTGGCAACCTGCCACATGAGACACAGAAACTCCAGGGATGATACCCCGGATGATGAGTTAGTAACATACATTTACATAAATGCATACAGATAGAGAGGGAGAAGAAGAGAGGGAGGGGAGGAGAGAGGAAGAGAAGGAAGAGAGCATGGAGGTGTCCCCCGGCAGTCTACGCCTATAGCAGCATAACTAGGGGCTGATCCAGGGCAAACCTGAGCAAGCCCTAACTATAAGCTTTATCAAAAAGGAAAGTCTTTAGCCTCCTCTGAAATGTGGAGAGTGTGTCTGCCTCCCGAACACAAACTGGAAGCTGGTTCCACTGGAGAGGAGCTTGATAGCTGAAGGCTCTGGCTCCCATTGTACTCTTGGAGACTCGAGGAACCACAAGTAACCCTGCAGTCTGGGAGCGCAATGCTCTAGTTGGTTTAAAAGGTACTATGAGATCTTTAAGATATGCTGGAGCCTGACCATTAATTGCTTTGTAAGTCAGGAGAAGGATTTTGAATTCTATTCTGCATTTTACCGGGAGTCAGTGCAGAGCAGCTAATACAGGAGTAATATGATCCCGTTTCCTTGTTCTTGTCAATACACGTGCCGCTGCATTTTGGATCAACTGAAGAGTCTTAAGCGACTTTTTGGGACAACCTAATAACACTGAGTTGCAGTAATCCAGCCTTGAAGTAACAAATGCATGGACTAGTTTTTCTACATCATTTTGAGACAGTATGTGTCTTATTTTTGCAATGTTACGTAGATGAAAGAAGGCAGTCCTTGAGATTTGTTTTATGTGGGAGTTAAACGACAGATCTTGATCAAAGATAACGCCAAGATTCCTTACAGTGGTGCTGGAGGCCAAATTAATGCCATCCAGAGCTTCTATGTCATTAGAAAATAGGGCCAAGTATAATAACTTCAGTTTTGTCTGTGTTTAACATCAAGAAGTTGCTAGACATCCAAGTTTTTATATCCTTATGGCATTATTGAAGTTTAGCCAATTGATTGGTTTCATCTGGTTTAATTGATAGATATAATTGGGTATCATCCGCATAGTAATGAAAGTTTATAGAGTGGTTCCTTATAATATTGCCCAAAGGAAGCATATATAAGGTGAATAGAATCGGTCCAAGTACAGAAGCCTGCGGAACTCCAAGACTGACTCTGGCTGTCATGGAGGATTTATCGTTAACGCATACAAATTGAGATCGCTCATATAAATAGGACTTGAACCAGCTCAATGCGGTTCCTTTTATGCCAACACAATGTTCCAGTCTCTGAAGTAGAATGTAATGATCAACAGTGTCGAAAGCAGCACTGAGGTCTAACAAGACAAGAACAGAGACAAGTCCTTTGTCTGATGCCAATAGAAGGTCATTGGTAACTTTCACCAGTGCCGTCTCTGTGCTATGATGAACTCTAAATCCAGATTGAAAAACCTCAAATAAACTATTATTATGTAAAAAATCACATAACTGTTTTGCAACTGCTTTCTCAAGGATTTTAGTGAGAAAGGGAAGGTTAGATATCGGCCTATAGTTGGCTAAAACCTATGGATCAAGACTAGGCTTTTTAAGAAGTGGTTTTATTACAGCTACTTTAAAGGATTTTGGTACGTAGCCAGGAAATAGAGACAGGTTGATCATATTTAATAACGAGGTGTTAATTAAGGGTAAAACTTCTTTAAACAGTTTAGTTGGAATCGGGTCTAAAAGACAGGTTGATGGCTTAGACGATGAGATTGTTGAAGTTAGTTGGTTAAGGTTGATTGGAGTAAAACAGTCTAGATATATTTCAGGAGTTAAAGATGTTTTTAAAATTCCAGAGGTTGAAGTTAAGTCATTACCAATTGAGGTCAGGAGGAGATTAATTTTGTCTCTAATAATTATAATTTTATCCTTAAAAAAGCTCATGAAGTCGTCACTACTGAGAGATATAGGAATGATAGCCTCTTACTCTGTATGAATGTGTGTGAATGGGTGAATGACATGTATTCTTGCTGTTCGCAGTTGTATCCTCATGATTGTTTGCACTTATTGTAAGTCGCTTTGTACAAAAGCGTCAGCTAAATGAACTGTAATGTAATTACGAAACGGACAGTTATTAAAAACAGCAGGATTAATAACAGAGATAAAAGCTTTGGAAGCGATAGCACCATGTAAAATTTTCCACAGAAGGTTGGCAGTCCGCTTTTTGAGGGGAGGTTTGTATAACATCCTCCACTGTGGGCCTGGTCCGCTTTCTCCACCTAGTCTGTTGCTCCACACAGTGGAGGGTCTGCTGCACAGGCCTTTTCTGTTTATGCTTTTCACATAGTTCACATAGAAAGTTGTTTTGTCCGCTCTGTGCAGTGACAGTTTTGCCAGGTTAATGACCTTGAGCAGGGGGCCGGTCAGTTCTCCCAGCCCTAAGCTCAGGTAGATTTCTGGAAACGGGTCCACTGGGTCTGGATCAGTCTTTCCCTGGCTGTATTTGATGAGGAGGCTCCTCTCCTCTCCCGAGAGTCTCAGGCTCCAGCTGCAGGATCCTCTGAGCCACCCGAACAGAGTTTAGACCCAGCAGAGAGCCCAGGGCCCGGCCCCATAGCCGGCCCCATAGCATCCTCCAGGTGTTGTAAGCACAGGGTCCTGGACCTGCACAGTGCCACCATCAGGCTGGGTGTGTTGCTGCTGCTGATGTCCAGCTCTGTGAATTAGAGGCTCCTTCAACAACCAGTGCAGAGAGTCAGATTTTGGACACCTTTCATGGTTAAAAGGGCCCAACTCTTAAAAACATCCTGATAAAACGGAGGCAGCTCACATACCTTTAACAATGTAGAATCAGTTAAAATCAGAGCAGCATCCAGCCTCAGGTTACTCACATGTCTGAGAATACAGCTGGCCATGTCTCTCCACACCAAATCAGCCGGACCGGTAAGATATTTCTGTAAAAACTGGAGTCTAAATGTGGCTGTTCGGCTGGCCAGGTGGACCTGTCCCACCTCCTCTCTGGATAAAGACAGCACCCCTTGTGGAACCCAGTGTAGACCATCCCAAAAAGAATCTTCCATTTGTTTCTGTATTTTAGATAAAAGGCCTGAGGGAAGGTTGGGATGCCACAAGGTTGTTTAAAACCAAAACCCTACCTTGAAAAGACATATGAGGGAGCAGCTATTTCCATTTGGAAATCCTTCCCTCAATCTTCTCCTCTGGGGAAGAACTGGGAGACCGCCACGCCACTCCCCAACAGCGAGGGTGAATTGGAAGAAAAGTTAGGCCCTCGCTGTTGGGGAGTGGCGTGGCGGTCTCCCAGATGCCGTGCTAAAATATTTTACAATATTGGTTAAAATATCTGCTTCCTTCTGGCTTCCAATGTCAACAATGACATAATTCGGATAAACTGATAAAACAATGCTGCTGCTAAAACCAGGTTAAAATAGACCCTGTAGGTTGGAGCATATTTTTCTGAGGAGAGGTTCTGAGCAGAGCGCATAGAGCATTCCCGACAGAGCACAGCCCTGCCGGACACCTCTACACACTCTCAAAGGAGCACACAGACTACCATTGAAGTTCAGCACACTCTCAACTTTACTATACAACACCTTCATCTTGGCTATGAATCCAGGGCTGAACCCAAACTTCTCCATCACTTTCCAGAGGAAAGCCTTTTTCTGATCTAGAGAAATCAGACCAGTATTAATGCCCAATGAGCTGGCAACCTCCAAAACATCCCAAATTAGGTAGACATTGTCAACCATGGACCTGCCGGGCACACAGTAGGTCTGGTCCCGGTAGATGACCTGCTCCATAGCCCCCCCCCCCCCAGCCTGGCCAGGGACTTGGACAGAAGCTTGTAATCCACAAGACACAGGACGCCAATTACCGATGTCCTGCATGTTTCCATTCTTAGGCAGAAGTGTTATTACGGCTCTGCGGCAGGACATCCGCATGGAACCAGAGGCCAGGCTTTCATTAAAAACATCTAAAAGATAATTTGCTAAAATGTCCCAGAAGGCGTTATAAAACTTGACTGTGAGGCCGTCGATGCCGGGAGCTCGCCTTCCCTGCATGGCCTGTAAAGCTACCTGCAGCTCCCGCATAGTCAACGGCCCCTCGAGCTGTGAGTTGGTCTCCTCTGAGACCTGAGATAATCCACCACAGAACCCTCCGAGGAGTGTTTCATCTCCCTCATACTCACTGGAGTAGAGGGATGAAAACAAACTTACAGCTCGCCTTTTGATCTGGCTTGGTTCAGTTATTTCTTGCCCTGTGTCTCAGAGAAGTGAGTGGATTACCTTCTTCTGTCCGTTCTTTTTCTCCAGACCGAAGAAAAAGCTTAGAGGGAGCAACCAGCTTTTTGAAACCGGGACCGGAGGATAACTTTGAGGATTTCAATATATCCTCGATCTCCTGTGGTTTGATTTTTTCTAGTTCCACTATATCACCCACCAGGTCTTTCATAGATCTGGTGATGTCTTGTGTGACATTGAGGGTGTGCTGTTGACAAAGCATTTTTATTTCAGTCTTACCATGGTTCCACCACTGCCTAAAAAAACATTACATAGAAGCAAGGAATGGTCTGTAAAACCAGCCGGGATAACATTTTAAAAATATTAAAATGATGTTTAAAACAATAAATACGGAATAACCTATTTTCTCTCAATTGAGACCATGTATACTGTTTATCATCTGTGTGTATCCTTCTTCACACATCCACCAGACCATGGGAGTGGACCAGCTGCCTCAGAGCATTATGGGACGCTGGATGCGGATCTGCGTGTTTGAAATGTAAAGATGCATTTTCTGTACAGTTAAAATCCCCTCCCAAGAATAAAAACTCCTCCGAGGCACAGCCATTTAAAAGATCATTAACTTTTTGTATAAACAGCTTCCTCTCTGCACCGATTGTTGGAGCGTACACATTTACAGCTGTAAAAAGGTAAAACCTTGCTGGTTGGTTTTTAGTTTGTTGGAGGAAATCTAGGGTTATCACTGCTGTCCGACACACACTCTACCTCACTCCATGTAACCTTTTCTTTTTCTGCCATCTTTACTTGCATCTCTCTTGTCACCTCTGCCTGCTCTCCTCTCAAACCACCTGCTTCCTCTACGCGCACTCCTTTACCTGCTCTCCTCCCAAATCTGCACCTCTTCTCCCTCCTTGTTTTTTTCGACCTCACTTCCTCCTACTTCACCTAGAATATCTTGGTCATTTTTTTCCTCATTATTTTTCCCCACACCACTTAAGTTAACACCACACACCTCGTGTGCCAGGTTGGACACAACCCTCACTACCCTCGGCAGAGAGCTCTCCCCTGCAGCAGCCGCCTCCCCTCCAGGACCAGATGGAGCTGGGTCCTGACAGGCTCTTGTGTTGTGTCCCTCCTCCCCACAACCAAAACATTTCATACCCGATGAGGTGGCAAAAATCACGTAATCATAATCATCTACTCTAACATGGAAGCGGAGGTTGAGTTCCACATCCCGGTAATTAAGAATCATATACAGCTGTCTATGGTGAGACACTACATGTTTAAGTAACTGAGACTTACATCTAGAGAGAGAGAGAGAGAGAGAGAGAGGAATGAAAGGATAGTGGAGTAGAGATGCATGGCTGCATGGATGGTGGCAGGTAACTTTCGCAGCATTCCAGCAGCCAAGACTGGTCTCATTGTCCTGTGTGTGTGGGAACCTCTGAACACTTCCTTTAAGAGCGATTAACAGGAAACCTAAGATGCTGGATTACTGACCCTTCTCATGTTCACCTCAACCTGCTGTAGATCAAGTCATTTAACCCCCTTACCCATCCTCTCACACAGACACACACACACACACACACACACACACACACACACACACACACACACACACACACACACACTCTTGCTATTAACATGTAATGCATGGGAAACACAAACAAATGCATTGTAAGATGTTGACTACTACTTAGGATGCATCATAATTATATTTTCATAAAACTAGCCAGTTGCAGAATTCTCTTCACTATCTAAAAATACATAAAGTTCCTCCCAGATATGTTTTATAACATATGCTTTTAATAATAATTTGTCTGTTATATTACACAATAAGTTCAATTAGCCTACCTAATTAAACATTTAAACAATTTTTAAATCTATGAATATGTAAATATATTTAGTTTTACAGGTTTTGCCGCTGAACACAAGAAGTCTCTGACCTTACTGAAAAGTCCATTCTCAGGGTATGTTTCAAGTTTCTTACTTTCATGGCTGCAAACTAGTTCCAAACCGCTGATCACACTGAGACACGACTGATTTAAGACGAGCTCAGAGAAACTTTCCCCCATCAGCTGATGAACAGACACATAGATGCTCAAACATCACAGCAAAGTAACAAAAATAAAAATATATTTCTGACTGGGGGGTAACTTAAACATCCTGGTCTATTGTGGTATTTTCATGAAATATGCTCTCGAAATATATCCTCTCCAGAGGAAGACTCCTGATTATCTTGGTCATCCCCTGATCTCTCCTATAGTGCCAAAAGCAGACAACACATTTGTGGCCATTTGTGGCCCGATTATGCTGAGTTAAAGTGAACACTGTGTGCTTGCCAGAGGATGAACTCCTTTACTGTGGACACTAAAGGATCTTTCCTCTAGTGCCACCCTTAGAACAACACTTTGTAGTCCCTCAACTGGGAAAGCTGTAAGAACAGTAAGTTAATGAGTGAAAGACAACACTTGTGTATGGTGCAATGGACAATGTAGGCTCTCGGGGTATTAGCAGAGCTTTAGACTTCTCAATTCCATGAAAAGCTATGTCCTCATAACAAATTAATATCATTTTATAAAGAATACTGTCTGCTGATGAAAGTGGATAAACTAGGTTTAAGTGGATTTATTCATAGGGCAATGATGGGACATGACAGTGTAGGTCGAGTGGCACCAACATAATGTGGTTCTCGGATATCAGCTCCAGCGTGCATTAATTCAAATAATTAGTTGTGTGTGATTGTAACCATTAGCTGGGAGCTTACATGAGCAATGAACAGCTATTGTATTGTGTTGTCTATTAGTTCCTCTTCTATTCATCTGTCGGTGTGCTGGTGTGGTGGCCTGCATTACCATCTAGTGGTGAAGACGCACCATATTAAAACGTTTTTTTCCAAGCCTTTAAAGACATAATTCTCAATAGTTAAAATACAGGACTGGAATCTATCATGACTCCCAAAATGAGGAGAGGTTTTTTTAATTACTATTTTTGTTCTTATTGTGTAAACCTTAGCACTAAGAAATGCTAATGAATTTGCCTGTAGACTGAATATTGAACTAGCGAGAATTAGTGGTGGAATGGTACTATTTACATTTACTCAAGTACTGTACAAGTACAAGTAAGTATCATTTATCTGATATAAATTAAGATTTTGAATACAAAACACATGAATAATTGTAATAATAATAAAAGTTAAACGATCTTAAACGACTGGTTGAATAATTAGTTGATTAGTTTTTATATTTTAGTCTTTGAATAGAAAATAATAATTCCACGTTTATACAAAATATTTAGACACCAGAAGGTGAAGCTGAAGGAGGGCCAACTGAGCAGTGTGGAGCCCAGTGTCCAGAAAATGTACCTTGTACTTCAGGGGCGTTGAGTATAAATCAAAACTGTAAAGCAGGCGTCTTCAATGCTTTTCAGGCCAAGGACCCCTAAACTGATAGAGAGATACAATATATATTGTATAGAAGAGGCTTGAAGAGGGGGGAGGGGTGCCGAGTTTTTTTAGTTCTCTCCTCTCCTTTCCTCCGCTCTGTGTGTGCGTGTGTGTGTGTGTGTGTGTGTGTGTGTGTGTGTGTGTGTGTGTGTGTGTGTGTGTGTGTGTGCGTGTGTGTGTGTGTGTGTGCGTGTGCGTGTGTGCATGTGCGTGTGTGTGTGTGTGTGTGTGCGTAACGTCTTCTGCCTCCATTTATCCGTTCACTACAATATGTCGGATTCATGTTAATGTGTATTTAAATATATTTGAATTTGTGGAAAAGAAATTGGTTTAAAAAAAGTAATTATCTAATCAACCAACCATCGGCGGACCCCCTAGAGGTCGTGGACCCCCTGTTGAAGACCTTAGCTGTAAAGAATATGTAGTTTTCTCTGGAAAGAACTGCCATTAACATTAACTCTGAACCCTAAACAGTGTGATATTAAACTGGGCTTTGTTTTCGATATTAAGGATTTGGATAATGTCATTGCTGATGCACTTTCCCATTTGCCTATTTATTCTTAAATTCAATGCATCTCTGTTGTGTTTTAGTTGTATGCTGCTGTCTCATGATGGTCTAAGCTCACTATTAGTGGGTTAACAATCCAACACTTGTCAAATTCTGCTCCACGATGATAGGAAGGCATTGAAGGATGTGTGGTCCTCTCCCCACCTCTCTGTCCATCCTCTAGCAGCTTGGGTTGTGGGATGGTGATATACTGTGGAGGATACAGCCAGGATGGGGAACAACATTGCATACAGATTATCTCTCTCTCAAGGGTCCACATGTCAAAGTTTTGGTTACATTTGTCAATCCGCAGCCTTTTCCTTGTCACATGCGAGTGTATGAGTGTAAAGTAATAACTTAAGATAATGCGTGTGTTGAAAATGTGAATGGTCTTGCTGCTGTATAAATGCATTAAATGTATGCTTTTTAATGAATTTCTGGATGAAGTGGATATGAGGTTAAAATCTCACCATGACCCACAAACACTTGTTGAGCCACATGACAGTGTATGAAATGTATCGGAACATTCAATATATCAAACACCATCTGTATCTTCTGCAGATATGAAAGCTGCTGCAGACAAGCCAGAGCTGAGACTCTAAAGAATAAACATGCTCTGGAATTGGAATAAAATTAATTATAATCTCAGATGAAGTCACTACCACTGTAAGAAGATCTTGCCCCAATGGATTCCAATGGATGCCAAATTAAAGATCTTGGACAGGTTTGATATGAATGCAAAATATAGTTCAAGAACGTCTTTGCATCTGGACTGGGAGGTTTAAGAACATTGCTAAGAATATTCATGAACAGCAGAAACCCATAACTAATAGAAACAGCAAACAGAACAAATAGCAGCATTATATTATGTTCAAGCATAATGTAGAGGATAAAACCAATAGTAACGAAGACAGGTTGTCCTTTTTGGACTGATACATCTCTGGGCATCCCTGGTCACTGATATTGTTGAACAGGATGTCAAGGTGTAGCCGGGGGCAGGAGAATTTCCTGTTTGGGGACCTCAGAATTGCGTCCCTGCTCTTTGTAGACAATGTGGTTCATCAGACCCTGACCTCCAGCTGAGGTAGTTTGCAGACGAGTGTGAAGCAGTCGGGATGAGAGTCAGCAACTTCAAGTCTGAGGCCATGACCCTCTGCCAGGAACAGTGATCTGCTCCCTCTGGGTTGGGAGTGAGTTATTGTCCCAAGCAAAGGATTTCAAGTATCTCGGGGTCTTGTCGACAAAAGGAGTGTGACATGGGCAGGCAGATATTTTGTTCTGCCATAGGCCAAGCTAAATTACGATGGGTGGTTTTGTTACGGACAAACAAACATAGTCAGCTGGTTGGTCACAAATGCGCAGGGATGTGATCATATACTATATATTAGGGTTGGGTAGTGTAATCTGGAGAAACGAGTATCCGGAGCTGTTTTTATTCCCTGCTTTGGCTCCCTCTCTATTGAGACTCATCAACATCCCCAGGTTAATGTTATGTAGCCAAACTGTCAATGAGAACGCGTTGACAAGAAAAAAGGATGATGTTAATTCTTGTCATCTGATTAAGCCAAATATAAATACCAATATACCAAATACCAAGGTTTTACAAAAGGTTTCACAATAACAATATTTTATAGTATAATAATTGCACTGCTGACACCCAGGTATGGAGTCATAGTAGTGATAATAAATCTGTAGAAGAATAAGAAAATAAATATGGAAATATAAAGAATAAGAAAAAAAGAAGCAAACTAATTACAGATGATTATTACAGTATTATAATGTATTTACATTTTACATCAAAATACTGTATTTTCAAATCAATATTGTGGATGATTTTCTATAGAAACACAATACATTACTTTAGTTTTCATTTATATGGCTGTACAATAATGACTGGATACTACTGTGAATTCACTGCAATTACAGTTATTACTGTAATTTATTTTAAAATATCAACATTTCTAACCGAGCATGTTAACCCTCTCCCTCCCCATTTCTTCTGCACGGGTACACAGAGAGCAACATGGTCCTTGTGTTGTTATTCGGGGGTTCACTAAAACTTAACTAGCCTTTACCAGCATTAACAGTCCCAAATGGCCGAGACTATGAGGATTAAAATCTTTTTTTCCTATGATACAGGAGGTGTATAGTAATGCCAAGGATATGCACAAGGAACTGGATCAGTTTGCAGGGTTTATTGAAGAGTGTAACACATGTTGAGAAAATGAATGACCATGTACACCAATGTGCTAACCCTAACCCTAACCCTTTACTACATGGTTTTCAGTTTCACTGTCAACACGAGACCGGCGCATATTCCTATCTTATGACTCCAATTTTATTTAATAGTGAGAGTTTTTATGACAATGTGAAAATTAAGACTATTTCGTTAGCTATATTTGTCACGTTGAGCATCTATGGATTTTACCAGACGGTACCAGCATGGTACAGTCAGGGACAGTTTTATAACTCCTGAGCTCTGTGAAGTTCACTACTTACATGTGTTTATAGTACACACACTGTTTACTCCACATATCCACATATTTATATATTATATAATTATAATATAAATGCACTGTTTGTAATTGTACAGTATTTAAGATTTTACATTGTGTTGTATATTATTATATTTTATATGTTTATATTCTACTTATTCCTGCATGTTACTATTTTTTATTATTTCTTTCTTAATTATGTCTTAAGTATACTGTATGTTGCATTGTTAGAGGAGCCTGGAACTACGCTGTAGCTTTTGTGCATATGACAATAAAGCCTTTGAATCTTTTACATACTTTTACTGCAGTTAACATGTCCTTATATTTTTAAGTGAAATTTGAATAAACTGTGATAAAAGTGCAGTTTAAATGTTTATAGAGATGTTTACATATTGATGACTGATTCTGAGGACTTCTTTCAAGTCTTGGTTTTCTGGTATTTCAATTTTCAAAACAAATATGTTCGGCTCAGCACATTGCCATGTGTGCCTGTAATATGATAGTTTGTATTACTTCCATTGTATTGCCATACTATTCTGCCTAAACAACATTTCTGATTAAATGTTCCTTCCAACATAATGCAGTACAATACTACACTACACTTGAAGCCACAGAAATAAGCACACAGTTGAGTCAGCATCTGTCTCAACAAAAGTTGAAAACGTTAAGCTTCACAGAGGTTGGATTTACTGCAGGATGACTGCATTAGTTCGTATTATATTCTACAAGTGTCCCTGATGTGTATATCCACCACAATGTATATTCATATACGCATGCATGAGCACACACATTCACTCACTGCCATGACTACAAATAGTGTTGCTAATTTGTCATCCCTTCAGCGTCCTTCCCAAACTAATTCAACCTGGAAAGCACACGCCTTGGCTAATCCAACTCTCTGGCATTTACATTTAGAATGCTTTCAGTTTATCAAATCATCCCAACATTGTGGTAAATTCACTTTCAATAAAATTCCCTTTGGATAGGAGATTAAAATGGTGGAGCAAGGCAGGTCAGGGGGAAAATAAAAGCAAATTGAAAGGTGCTCATTTGTCAGCTCAGCCGCTTTCATGGAAGCCTTATTGTGTCAAAATGTAATTAGTGCTCTTCAGACAGCCTTTTCAAACGGCTGTGGTGATCTCTGTAATTCCAGTGAGACATGTAGGCCATGTCAAAGCCTAATGCTTTTCCTTTGTACAGTCCATATTGTCTCCGCAAAACTAATTATCTAGATATAATTATGGACATCCAATATTGAAAATGGTTAAGCGTGAACACTCTTATAAGAGATGCAGCTGGCTTATGCATTACCTCTGAATTCCAACATTCATCTTTTTGAAAGGGATCTTAGATTTACCTAGCCAATGAAATAGATAACAAACGCATATCAAAACCCATATCCATATCTGAATGACCCTATAATGATCATAATCTCTGTAGTGGATGCATGCAGTCCCTCTCTGTGTGCTGGTGTAGCTAAACAGGCAGCTGATTTATTGGTTTATCAATTTATTTGGATAACCATTTGTTGATAGCGCAGTATCTTCCTTGGAGTTTACAGCTGCAGGGAGGAAATGGACTGTCACCCTCGTAGTTGTGAATTCATATTACATAATGCGCACTGGTGTATACTGTACATGAACATCCACATGCACATGTGGTCTGACCTGCGTTAAAATAGTTTATTTGTGAATATCTAACCAGACTTAAGCAAGTACATTCTTAAGAATATAAATTATGATACAGACCCCCAGATCCATTTCCTACAAGGATAGACCTTTTTCACATCAATTTGGCACAGCAGGAACAGCCCAGGTGCAACTGATACCATTAATAATGATGCTCCCTCCTGTTTGTCCCTCTCCTCCCTCATGTTTGTTCCTCCTGTTTGTCCCTCTCCTCCCTCCTGTTTGTCCCTCTCCTCCCTGTCAACCATCTGAAACCACTTATCTGGCACCATACCAACAAGCAGTGGTCCTAAGTGCCCTGAACAGAGAGGATGATGGACATTTTCTGAGAATCCTCTGACATCATTAAGACTGCTTTTTCCAGATGGAGGATTATAAGGGTTAGGGTTAGGGTTGACAATAAGGCCTGTGAAAGGCATATTACCATGTGGAGATTTAAAGTAGGAATGGACAGTAACACATACATAGTTCCCACTCATCTTTTCATAGTTAGTCAGTTAATAATACTTCATTGTTAGTTAAATGCAATTTATCCAAACAGTTTTGTTTACACGCTTTGATAGATAGACATTTGGTTGGACTATGCCAGGGGTCGGGAACCTATGGCTCTTTCAATGACGCGATATGACAATTTTGAGCTGACATTTTTTAACATGATTAACAAGTAATAACTAATTATGCTGTATCATTTTAAAGTAAAACATTTAGCAGCGGATTTTGTTTTAGTTCTCCCCTCTCCTTTCCTCCACTCTGTCTCTGACTGTAACTGTGTGCGCACGTGTGTGTGGGGGGGGGGGGGGGGGGCGGAGCCCTGCCCTTTGCGAAACAGCTGAGGAGAAATTGCGCAAAGCAAGCAATAGACCAGGGGTGTCAAACTCAATCACAGAGAGGGCCAAAATTAAGGCATCGTTTCGGGGGTGAAGCTTGGAAACTGTGCAGCGCCCACAGAGTCATACTTTGCCTTGAGTGTGTCGTTACACTGGAAGTCAATCAGCTCCATTTGGATGTTCACATGTGCTGTTCCCACATCAACTGCAAACGGATTGCTGAGCAGTTCATGTGCAGTCGGGAACACAGTGGTGGTTTGTCAGTGTTTGGAAACATGTAGTGACCAAAATTTCCTTAATGCATCTGAGTCTCCCACAGGCAGCTCGGCTTGGAACGCTCTCACTGCATCATACATGTCGGTGATCACACAGCCCTGAAGCTGGAGGTTTAACAGTGAGATGCTTCGTTATGTCGCACATAAAGGCCAGCTCACATCGCCCCAGAGATCTCTGGTGTGTTTCCCTTTACTTCCAAAAACAGCCAGATTTCCTCATGCAACTCGAAAAATCTATTCAGCACTTTCCCTCGACTCAACCATCGCACTGCCATGTTCAGAATGTATCTCCTCAGGAAAAGACTTACATTGACTCTTATAAGGTTTCCTGTCTGTGTTACGGTGCTTATTACATGTTCCATCTCCAGAGCTTTACAACACAGCACTTCCTGGTGTATGATGCGGTGATACACCGTCAGCTCACCTGCACAGTTATCCTGCTGCATCTTCTCCCGCATCCTGCACTAATCCACTCTTTTCATCACATCGCAGGCTCCATCTGTCGTCAGTCCCGTCAGTTTGTCCCGGAGCAGTTTCATTTCATTCACACATTTAGATACTTCCTCGAATATGTATTTTCCCGTGGTTGTGCCATGCATTGATTTAATTACCAAAACCGGCGGGCCAGTTATGATAGAAATATATGTTCTCGTAGGCCGGCTATAATTGTGGCCTTGAGTTTGACACCTGTGTAGTAAACACCGAAACGTGCACATAAATTAGATAAATAACATAAGCGTTTAGTTTATTTAATAAAAGAGCACCTGTTCAATGTGAAAAGTGAGTTGTGAATATTAAATAAATAAAAATCAGAGGGGGGCGCGGGGTTCCGTTGGGTGGGGGGGCACAGACAATGGTAGGGGAAACACTGATACCGCTTTTAGTACTCGGAGACGTGATATGCTTGCAACTCAATTTTATTAAATATATGGCTCTCAAGGAAATACATTTAAAAATATTTGGCTTTTATGGCTCTCCCAGCCAAAAAGGTTCCCGACCCCTGGACTATGCTGTTGTGCAATCCTCCTGCTAGGAAGCAGATTTACTAAGGACCACGCTTAGTATAAAATCTGCTTCCTAGCAGGAGGATTGCACAACAGCATAGTCACAGCACAAGGGCCTGAAGTCAGGGATCAGACAATAAGTCACAACAGAGACGACCAATGAAGCTTTTAATTCATCCTCTACAGATCCAACATTGAGATCAAGGACTGTGCTCTTTATTACGGTTTTAGGTGGCTCTGAAAAAAGCCTTTGTGTTTTTTTTTTTTTAGATTAAGGCTGGAAGGAGATTAGGGTGTAGGGCTCTATCAACATCTGCCAAGCCACTGCAAAAGCAAGTTGTTAATTCTCCCTTACTGCCATTTCCTCATTGGTGGCATTTGGCCCACACTGGTAGATTGTTGCACTGCTGTATAAGGCTCTACAGACAGGTTGCCAACATATACTTTGTTGGGGAGAATTGGTCTTTAAAATATCCTCATCCACCTCCTGGAACCAAAAAGTATCCAGGATGTTGCATGATTCCAGGAATCATACGTCTGTTGACGATAAATGCACAAATTTAATTCTGAACATATCAGTCATTGTTTCTAAAGACTACTCTGAATTATGAAGCCTATAAATGCAACAAACACATGATGTCTGGGCTCAGGACGGTCACTTGGAAGTACAGATGTTTTGCCTGGTAGTTGAGGGCCTCCAAAATAAAGGCAGCTGGAGCTTCACCATCATTGCTCCTTCCAAAGGATTTTCTCGCTCCTGTCCAGGCAGCAAGGAAAGTGCCTGAGAACTGACTTCATCCATGGTGTTGCATTTAGCGACACAGCTGAGAGGGTTAACCACTTACCGGGTGGACGGCCCTGTGTTGTTTACAGTCCACCATGCTGGATGTGGTACCCAATGCCATACATCGTTAGAAAGCTTAGAATCTGGTCCCCTAGTAGCTCACCCGGTAGCTCACCCGGTAGCTCACCCGGTAGCTCACCCGGTAGCTCACCCGGTAGCTCACCCGGTAGCTCACCCGGTAGCTCACCCGGTAGCTCACCCGGTAGCTCACCCGGTAGCTCACCCGGTAGCTCACCCGGTAGCTCACCCGGTAGCTCACCCGGTAGCTCACCCGGTAGCTCACCCGGTAGCTCACCCGGTAGCTCACCCGGTAGCTCACCCGGTAGCTCACCCGGTAGCTCACCCGGTAGCTCACCCGGTAGCTCACCCGGTAGCTCACCCGGTAGCTCAGGTGATACAAAGGCTGAGTCCTTGCCACAGCGGCCAGTGGTTCAAGTCCAACCTGTGGCCTTTTGCTGTATGTTGTACAAACAGCTCCTCAAACTAGCAAGCAAACTCAAAATCAAAATCATAACTTTGAGCCAATTCACCTATGAAGCCTCATCATAATCCTGTAATCAGTAATAATCCAACAAAACCACTCCTGTGTCATTGCCAAAGGTCCAATAGATCTATTCCAGTAAAAAATATATTGATCGTCAACATTGTCACATCTTTAAATGCCCATGAACAGCTGTTGCAATCTTTGAAATCAGCTGATCGATGTGTGTGATTTTTCCCATTTATCCTCAGTAAAAACTTTATTTCCTGTGCATGCAGCGCTGATACCATAGCTGTGTCTCAATTCAGGGGCCGCAGCCTTTGGAGGCTGTATTTGTAGACCAATTACGTCACAGCGACCACGACAGGGGTGTCTCATTTCGGCAACTCCTTCAAATGCAGCCGACAATGCGGCCTTCTTTTGCCGGATTGGGAGGATACATCTGATGTATCCTTTACGACCTCAAGTATCCCAAGATTCATTGTGCGCCCAGAGAAGTTTTTTTCCGACCAGAAATGGCGCCCCTCGACCCAGCAGTAACGGCAAATGGATATACTTTTAAATGTAAATATTGGGTTTCAACTCGCTCAACTAGCTAACAATACAAATGTTATAAGATCATATGTTATAAAACATAAAACTTTCGCTAAAATGACAGTTGAATATCACTTAAAAAGTCCAGTGCAATCGTTCGGATTGATTATACTTATTTTATTATTTATAATATGTGTACTTATTTTGCAACTTAATCTGCTTTTGTTTAGTGGTGTATAGCTAAACTTGCTCTAACATTTTGTTTTAGGGAGAAGGAGACTGAGGCAGAAGAGAGGAGAGCACGGAGAGGATGGAGAGCAGGGAGAGGATGGACAGACTCTTCTCTCTGCTGGAGAAACTTGCTGACAAATGAAATGTAAATTAATTGAAATAAATAATATATATATATATATATATATATATATATATATATATATATATATATATATATGTATAATGAATATATTGTGTATTTAATTTACATGAACTATAAATGAAAATTTATGAAAATGTAATTGATTTTAAGGTTCAAGAAGGATTTATTTTGTACATGTGATTTATTAATTTAGAAAAGGGATTATTTAATTTAGAAAACTACCTATCAATGAATGGAAATGAATGATCGAACAAAAAAAATGATTGAATTATTATTATAAACACAAAACAAAACAATATAACATTTACAGTATATACAGATAAAGTTTGCTGCCACAATAAAGCCCCTGGTGTCTCCTGATGCATCATCACTTTACATATGTTTCTGGCATCATGCATTTGAGTCTTCCTTCCCTGTGTCCGAGGTTGTTACACCAGTAGTTGTAGAAATGTCTTGATCTGGACTAAAGTATTGTATAAACTGACTGACTGATTTATCTTTGGACAGCACTGTTGGTGAGTCAAAGACAGCAGACCAGGGATAGACCAAGAAAACTGATGAATATTATTTGTCACTATTGGCTGAACTCCAGGCAAACCACTATACACTTCCTGCTCAGCAGAAAGCAGCAGAAAGACACAGGAAGAGACTTGCTGGTGAACACAGTGGAGCATTTAGCAGCTAAAGAGAAGGACATTTCCCTCAAGTGAGAGAATATACAACAGCCCTGTCCTGCAATACATCCTCTTTGTAGAATGCATGATGTTAATTTTTGGATGAAACTGTCCAAAAGGCAGTTTTTTGTTTAGTTTTTAGGCTGTAGATCAGGGGTAGCCAACGTGGTGCCCGCGGGGCACTTGGTGACCCGCAGGCACTTGCTCGCCCGCAGGGCATGTTCTAAAAATGGCACTAGTCACCATGAAGCTCCGTCTAAAATTTGTATTTAATTGTTTTTCTGGGTTTTTTTTAAATCAATAACACTTGAATTATTCTTTATTTTAAAATGACAATATTGAATATAGAATAAAATAAAAAAAAGTTTTATGTATATATGAACTCTGACCCTGCAAGCTAAATCTCCATTTCCCTTTTCGCTGAGACAAGCTAGCGGGAGCAGCTACGATGGGGCGTTAGGTGCGTTATTTACGCTAAACATGGCAGAAAAGCGAAAGAAAACTAACTATTTTCACAATGATTGGGAGGAAGAATATTTTTTTACAACAGTGAAAGTCAAAGCGACACATTGTGGAGAGACACTTCAGTAAGTGTCACAAAAGCTACCATGCTAACTAACTAGCTAACTAACTAACAGCAGTCTGTTTTCACGAGGCCGGTGAACAAGTCACAAAAAGCAACGGAAGATTCATGTAGAGCTGCACATTTTTAAATAAAGTACAAGAAAGCCTTTTCGGGCGGAGATGTCTTGAAAGGTGCAATGATGTTATTGAAAACACTGTTCAAAGACGAGGAGAAAGGTTCTGATGTCATCTCCACTCTCTCTGATGTCACAAAGTTAGTGTTTGTACAAACAGGATATGATGTAAAGATGTGACAGTTAATGATTTCCTTATTCTGTTCTAAGCAGGCTGAGTATAATCTAGGCTTGGTTAATGTCATGTGTAAGAACAAGTGCAAATTAGTCACATGTCTGCAGCCTACAGGAGGATTGCACTGACAGAGCACAGAAGCAAAGCCAAAGATGGGAACAAATGTGAGAGCCAATGTTGGCCTGAACTAACCAGACACTGTTCAGCTGACAAAAAAATAAAAACATCTTTGCAAATAGCTCACAAATACTCTGTGCCAAATGTTGGATTAATACAGGTTTCCTCATGTGTGCAGATGCTGTGGTGGGAAACCATGACTGTATGTGCAGATACATTTCTATGCACGCAGGCTGGGTGCACATCTGTTTGCGTGCGTGCATGCATGTCCCAGCTGCACTCTGCCATCCCCCATCTGATCCCTTCTGACCTTGTTTAACCTGGAATCCAATCAGATTTGTGCAGAGACCGAAAGACCTGTCAGACATGTCAGCTTCAGCTCGCCAAAGACTTTACTGCCAGATGTTCACTGCGGCATCTGCCTTGCAGTGCTTAAACTATCTTTATTTATCCTCATGTCTCTTTGTGTGTACTCTCTCCACTGTGTTCAACCCTGTCTTTCCTAATGTCTTTGAATATATTACTTTGCACAAACAATGTTCATGCCATTAGTTTTGGAGCATTCAGATTACAGATAAAGCATTGGGCTTGTCTGCTGTTCCTTGGATTTCTTGTTAGGTTTAAGTTTCCGTAGGTGTTTTTGCTGCAATGGTAGATGTAGTTTCACATGCCATCTGAGCACTTCTTCTATCAGAGGTTCTATTCATTAAATGTGTATCTTACTATAGGGGAGTTCTCCTAGATGGCAGAAGTTCCTGGTTAAGAGTTAAACTGTAATTCAATTTATGGGTGAATGTAAGCATTTATTAATTATTATAATTCATTCTTTATATTGTTTAAACTACTCTAAAACTTAGAATACAATAAATATGCCAAACTATCATTTAAGCTATTAAGGATAACGCAGTATAGTTATTTTTTGTGACAGTTGTGATGGAGCAGCTGGCTCAGAACTACATGTTGTACTTCTAAGAGGCATATTCTTTTTACTATTTGTGATTTGGTCTTAGTGTCTTCTCAAGAACACCAGACTTATTACAGAACTAGCAGACGGTTTAAATTCTAAACTGTTTTATTAATTTCCTGTGTGTGTGTGTGTGTGTGTGTCCAATTTCTGGATTTCTGAGCTTTGTGACCGACTCTTCCAAACTTGTCATGCAGTGACTCCTGAGCGAGCTTTACAGACAGTAAGTGGAGTCAAAAGAATGACCTAGACTACAGAGTCCACAGATGAAGACTGTTACCACCTACATACAATGATTATTTTAGTGTTGGCAGCCTCACATCAGGTGATAGATGCAGTAGATCAGGGGTATTCAACGTTTTTCAGGCCAAGGACCCCCAAACTGATGGAGAGATGGAGCAGGGACCCCCTACTATATGTGCACTTATGTTGCATTTCAAACTGTCTTATTTGAAGACAGTGTTCACTTAAACGATCATTCCTATTTGAAGCTATTGTACTTACAAGATTATTGCTGTTTGGAGTTGTATCCCCATGATTGTTTGCACTTTTTGTACGTCGCTTTGGACAAAAGCGTCAGCTAAATGAACTGTAATGTAATGTAATATTGTATAGAAGAGGCTTGAAGAGGTCCGTTCGACAGTTTTATATAATCTTAAAATATTATATAAATACATATAATCATGCAAATATGTCATCAAACTGTGGAAACATAGAACTGAAACTGTGTACATGTGTGAATGCAGAGAAAATGTTGCCTCCACAACACTCCCTCACAATGAATATCATCAGTATTTATTGAGTTTTGCTGTCTATCCTGAGGCCTTTCTAGTTGTACTTTTTTTAGTGCCAGTGAAAATCCTCTTCAGGTCATGGTTTTTAAATGAGGCTTATGTAAGATCCAGGTTGGACACATTCTCTTTCCCTCGCTCGGCCTCTGTGAGATTCGATTAATTCAGCAGTGGACATGTAGCATCTCTCCCATCATGTTTGCTCTCTGGCTGCAAAATAATATGAGAGCTGGATCAGAAAAAGTGGAAATGCTCTGTTTGGTGACTTTTCCTAATATCTTTATACCTCCCAATCTCCCAGCAAGGTTGTTGAACAACACTCTCGCAGGCTGTACAAGAGAAAACTCCTGTCTCTGTCTTAATCTTCAACCAGCGCTGGGAGACGTATTTCAATACACCTAGTGCAGGGGTCGGCAACCTTTACCATTTTGCCACCTCTTCCACCAAATAAAATGTGTCTGGAGCCGCAACACATATTTCATAACACAACTTAAGTTGTATATACTATATATAGTTATACTATATTTGTTGCATTTATGAAATTATAGAAATACAAAGGAAACTGTTGAGATTATATTGTTATTAGGACAACACCAAACTCTTTTAGCAGTATCAACTCAATTATTTCTTCCTGCACCACATCAGAGTTCACATACCTGCATAACAGTGCTGTCTGTTCAACATCATTTACATCACTTGACTCATCAGAGGCGATTGAATATGCTTCAGCTGAATTGAAGTCCTCAATTTGCTGTTTGGTGATGTGTGTTGCCATTTTAATGGCCCTGTCCTTGTCTTTGCAGAGAGAGACATATCTCAAATTTTCTGAACAATTTCATCTTTGTTTTTGAAGTCCGAAAATAGATGCTCTGATATTTTTAAGAATGCTTCTTTCATGTCTTCTCCATCTGTGAACAGCTTTCCACGCCCTACTATCTCCTGAGCGGCCACAAAACTAGCAGCAGTAGATGAGTTTGAAGATTTCATCCATTTCTTGAAAGAATATTTGCTCTGCTCCGCTTTCAGCAGAAGTTCAGAAATCGCTTTTTTTTCGCACATCTCCAGCTCGGTACATTTCGGGAAATGCTATGTGTTTGTTCTTGAAATGTCTTTCGACATAATTTTTTTTGTTGTTAGCTAATTTCTCGTCACATATCAAGCAGACAGGTAAACCAGCATTGTTGGCAGTAAAAGCAAATGTATCTGTCCACACAGAATTAAACTCTCTTTTTTTTGTCCTTCCTTTTTAGTTGTATCCATTGTTAGCTTACCGAGCTGGGGGTCGGAAACTCAAGATTAGCCACCTGCAGGGAAAGGCGGCACGCCCGTAAACGCAGTAGAATGTGACGCATATTTTAGTGGACGAAATGTAAAAATTTAATTAAATGTATTTCAGTGGAAGACAAAAAACAAAAAATACATAAAAATAATGTTATTTATTTCCATGTTTTTTTTGTCAAAGCTTCAGGGAGCCAGTGCAGAGGGGTTAAAGAGCTGCATGTGGCCGCAGGTTGCCGACCCCTGGCCTAGCGGATTATGTATAAAATCATACTGGAGCTTCAGCACCACACTGAAACAAGACCTTTGTGCTTTTTGGTATTTTGCTATATTATTGTGTTATAACCAGTGGTGGAAAGTAACTAAGTACATTTACTCAAGTACTGGCCTGAAGTACAATTTTGAGGGACTTTTATTTTACTTGAATATTTTCCTTTTCTGCTACTTTATATTTCTACTCCATACTCAGATCTCAGAGGTAATTCTTGAACTGTATACTCCACTACATTTATCCGACAGCATTAGTTAGTTTGCATATTCAAGTTAAAGACAAATTACAAAGTAATTTGTTATATTGCATAATAAAACGTGTAGTGTTATTTGTGGGAGGACAAGTAAGATAATGTGTTAACATCGCCGGGGCTAAATATATTTTCACTTACAAAATACCTGCTGTATGTGTATAATTCCTGTACACCACTTCTTCTTGTTGCTACTATACGTCACTGTAACCTTTCTCTCTGGATCTCCTTGCTCTTCACATCCTACCTCAAGGGTAACTTGGAGAGGATCTGTGTCTGAACCTTGTACCTTCACAATTGGCGTCCTTCTGACACCAAGTCATTTGGCTGTATTATTGGCTTGCATGGCTTCTCCTGCTACAGGTAGGTATGTAGATAATAATTTATCCTTTAAAAGGGTTTACTCCATTTTAAATGTTATTACATGTTGCTGAGCAGTTCATATATATATTTTGATATACATTTAAACATTGGCCTGTTTGTAGCATTCAGGGTCAAAGCTTACCGGAATATTTGTATTGATGAATATACATGGATTAAAGACATGGAAATGGGCACTAAAGTGTTGGTCCTGGGGAACTGTTGAGATAATGGTGAGGCGCTAGAGAAAGCTCTACAGGAGTGTGTAGATGACATCAGCATAACTAAGGTTTGCTTGTTGTGGAGTGAATTCGTCACCCGTGTTGACTGTGAGTGAGAGTCATGAGGATTCATGGAAGGCATTTACTGTGTATTTCCTAGTGTTATTGTGAATAACACTCTGTGTTGAAAGAAATCCATTAACATGCAACACTTTTCAGATCTACCTTTTTATTACAAAAACAATAAACCTTCATCTCAACTGCTGTTGGCAAGTAAACCAATAAATCACTTTTTGTCTCATAGAAATTAAATGTCTTACTTTAATCACCATATATTTAATAAAAATAAACATTATTGGAGGTGATTAACAACAACAATGGTAAAATGTGCCTTATCTTAATCAAAATATATCAGCTTATTATTTGTTGTTTACATTATAGAACACAGCTATGAACAAAAGTAAGTGTGTTTGTGTAGGAGGGGGTGGACATGGCATAAATCAGACCAACACAGGATGAACGGTGATTCTGTAAAATGAAGATGCTTCACATGGCTAAAGAAAAATACGTAAATGATTAAGCTGATCAAAGAAAAACAGTCACATGTCTCCCATATAACAAATGAAAGTGACTAAGTCAGGAGCGGGACTCGCATTGAACTGGTCTGAGTTGTCAGATGAACAGAATTCGCAGTGGAAATGCTGCAAAAGAAATGTGTGTGAAGTGTTTGAGGAGGGCCATGCATGAAGCAGGTGGAGAGTTGAGGCAGCGCTTCATGTGTCCACACTGTATAGGCTGTGTGGATCAGGTGTGATGCTCCCATCAATCACTGTGAGCACATGTTTGTCCTCCACACTCTGCTCGGTCAACAGTTATGTAGCTTTTATGTGTGTTTCAAGTCTGAGGAACTTTCTTCTCCTCCGTTTTCTTTAATGTCTTCTGTCCAACTCCTCCGTCCTTTTTGCATCGCTTTCCCTCCCTGCAGTGATTTGTTGCAACGGCATACATCGATTTAATGTGACCCTTTCTCCTCTGGTGGGCACTGACTGCTGCTAGTTTGTTTTGTTTTTGGTATAGAAAGTGAGAACGTTGCAGGTAGACACAATTTTGGTTGAAGTCAGTGGGCCAACAGGAAGGGAAGAAGTTTATGCAGGAACAGGAGAGTGATGCAGAGGAGGGGGTCCATGGTGCTCATCACACTGCAGCCTGGATGAGAGAGAAAGGTAGAAGATAAAGAAAGACGACAATTACAAGTGTTCTGCAAATACAACTTAAACTTATCTTGTCTAGTAATGTTTCTAAAGAGCCATGCTAGCAGCTCTGAGGCTGTACTTAGATACAGACAATGGTGCTTTGAGCTAAACATCTTCATGCTAACATTCTGATGTTAAGGAGGTATAATGTTCACTAGGCTCATCATCTTAGTTTAATATGCTAGCATGCTAACATTAGCACAAAGGTACAGCTGAGGATGAGGGGATCGTCATTAGTTTAGCTGCCTGCTACATGGCTAGTAAGAAGATCATGGTGGAAACAAGTGATGCTTTGCTTCACCCCACTCTGTAGGCCTATAGTTGTTGTAGCTATTCGTTTTTGATACGATGTACAATAATTAACTTTAAGTCAGTTAGTTGAAAACAGCCCGGCTCTTTTTGAAAGGAGAACGGCTACAAACTGTACATGACATCATGCTAAAGCACTGTGGCTAATGCTATGTAGGGGAATACATTTTTTCAATCTGTTGTTATTTTCTTAATGTAAACAGGCTCAAAACACACAGGACCTATGCTATAGACATGCATCAATGTGGAGAGATGTTAGAATGATGGTTCCCAAGCCAAGTCCCTACAGACCTATTTCCACCCCAGTGGCATTGTTGGCACAAATGAAGTCAAAGCGCATTTCAGCTAATTTTCTCACATCACAATACAACATGTCATTTAGAGCCCACCAAGTATATCACCAATGGTCTTTATATTACAAACAGCATATTTCAAAAGAGAACGTTTTTTATTCAGATAAAGTGTTACATGTAGCATATTCCCCATTAACATGTTGTTATGCTCAACCCCCAAATGTTCAGATTTCACCTGATTAGACTTCCTGCTCCCTGATCTTGTCAGGATATCAACTATCCTATACAGTATTTTATTTGTAAGGTGAGCTAAGGTGTTTTCAGCTGTCAGTCAATAAAGTATCACATTGTTTTACATTTAAAGGAGGGACCCAGAATGTAAACCAGGAGATAAGAACAGACTAATGTAAACCTGGAAAACCGTGTTTATGTGTGGGATTAATATACAACAAAAAATGTTTTATCCTGGATAAAGGTAGGATGTAAACGGGGTAAAATAAAGGTTACATGGAAATCTTTCAGCCAATATTAAAACTTTTAGACTGAAACGTCACACGATATTGAAGCCATTTATAAAGATCATCTTTAAAAACCAATTCCTGTTCCTGTCAGAAGCCATGAGATCTGTCACTTGCTTTAATTATAATATAGTTACACCTCTGGAATCAAACTGAAAACATAAACCTCTCCTGCGTTGTTATTGTTTGATTTAATTATGTATCTTCTTACCATATAAATCAGTGGTGCCCAAAAGAGTGTAGTATGGGTAGAAATATATATATTTATACGTATATATAAAAAAAATGTTTTTAGAGGATAGCCTATCATCTACCCCCTCTAGTAGGGGGACATTCCTACAGAGATTTTGAGAGCTCTGTCCGGAGGTAAGGGAGTTTCTCCTTGTCAATAAAAATGGAGAATACAAGCAACTTAATGACGACCAGTGGCTGCTGGACTTGGCATTTTTACCGATCTGACCAACATGTGGAATGAGCTTAATTTAGAGCTGCAAGGAAAAGACAAAACCATGCTCAGCTCAGTTAATGCTTTCAAACTAAAAAAGCAACTTCTGTCCTCATGGCTGCAGCACCATGATTTGGGGAACTTTCAAAACCTGGCATCAGAGCTAGAGACAGAAGGGAAGGCGTGTGTGCGCAACCTGACAGTGCGCACTACACAGAGCAGCTTTGCTACCCATTTAGGGAAGATATTGAAGTTGATTCACTCTCATCAAAAATTGCCACACTGTTTCACCAAAACTAATCTGCAGTGGAGGATGAGCTGCTGACAGGCTGACATTCAGCTGAAGTCCAGGGCTCATGGACAGTTTTGGAACTTACTCACAGAGAAAAAGTACCAAACATGTGGAAATGTGCTCCCTCCTTGACTGCATTATTTGGCTCTACTTATTTGTGCGAGTCAGCCTTTTCCCACATGAAGATGATCAAGTCCACGTATCCGATCCACCACGATGATCATCTGGAAGCTTGAGGCTGGCTACCTGCAGTTACTGTTACTATGCAAACCTGGCTGACTCTATTCAGTGCAAGTCATCAGAGTAAGTCTGATTGTCTTCCTATTGGAGAGACATGACTGGAACAAGGAGAGTGGTTAAGGAGAACACTGTGGGAAACTGTATTGAAGGCTGCAGAGACGTCCAGGAGAATGAGAATACTAATGTGGCTAGTCAGTAGCGATGAGGAGATCATTGGTGATTAAGATTATGCCTCTGTGCTGTGGCGTGCTCTGAAACCAGATTAAAGGGGTCGTACAGTTTGGCGACTGGTGGCCATTATGGTGCCAAATTAGATAGTGAAACAGGGGCCAGGACATGAGAAGGAGACAGTCCGGGTTTTGAAGGGGGAAAGAGAGTCAAGGCTAAGGGATAACAATGTATCTGCACTGTAGCGGGCCACCAGGTCTTCCCCGATGGCAACAGGGGGATATGGGTCCATATGGGTCACTATTGTGTTACTCAGGGCTGGTGCACTCATTTTCTTAATGTTTCTGAATGTTTTGTGCTCTGCCTAGGCAGGGGACCAGGAACAATGTGGATGGCATGAAGGTCTAATTCAGATAGGTCCAAGCACTGCAGATTGGAGGGAGTTCTACCTATGGAGCATACCAAATCCAGTGTGTTACCTTTGGATCGGACCTTGAACAGGCTGTGTGGTGTTGAAAACAGTCCAACAGTGACAGGGTTTAGTGGCAAATGTGGTGCTGCTGGAGTCCACATACATATTGAAGTCACCGAGCAGAATTGTGGATGGGACATGGAGCAGATAAAAAGGTGAAAAGCTCAGATAGCTTGGACATGAAGGTAGAGGAATAAGGGGAGCTGTGTAGACCCAGCTGGAATGAATGAAACACTCAACTAAGGGTCTCAGGTTATCATGGTTCCTGGATTGTTGCATAGCTTTAGGCCTCAGCAGGCAGCTGACCCGCTATACACTATCTGCTCAGCAGCAAACATCAGACAGACACAGATCGAGACTTGCTGGTGAACATAGTACATCATTTAGCAGCTAAAGAGCTTATCAGTGACTAAGCAAGGTCCCCAAAACTCAGATGAAAATATGAGAGGCAATTTGGCGCACCTTGAGACAGCTTATCTCTCCCGGCCCCTGCCAGCCCCCGCCACCGCTCCCATATTAATTGTTTCTGCCACTCAGTCAGATGACATTGCAGAAAAGTGACAGATGCCCACATTTTTCTGATACCATTGGTTGTTATTAGTGAAGATAAGGCAGCAGAGCCGAGAGTGAGCATGAAGTAATCTTTCAATTTTGCCACGCTTTATAACATTCATCTGTTGTCAAATACTTAGAACAGATCAACTTGAAGGGACCGTGGAACTGCACAAGATGGATTTCTCCGGGGTTCTTCTGTCAATAGTAAAATATCAGTGAACCTTCATAGCTTTAGCTTTATTTGATTTAGTGTGTAGCAGACACCAGTAGCCTGGCCGACTGACAGTCCACTCAAGGACTCAAATGTGAAAATATTAGCTCCAACCACTGCAACATTAACCAGAAGCACTTTTAGATTCAAATCTGCACTTGCTGTATGCCACTTAATTAACATCCATTTAATCTCATGCTTCATTTCAATCAAGAACAACAACATGTTTCCCAGGTGGATATCGGACATCTAGGTAAGAATTTTGTAGCAATTCTACAATACAGTAATCAACAAGTCATGTAATAAACAAACCGTTATCATCATAACGCACATACCAGATTACAAACCATAGATTATTTCAAAGTATTCAAACCTTTAAATCAGTGGTTCTCAATCTTCTTCAGGCCAGCGCCCCCCTATCCATTATCCAGGTCCCTTACCACCCCCCAATCCATTATCCAGGTCCCAGGTAAAAAGTTTGAGATTCAAACTTGAATTGGTGTTAAACACAGCAGCCGAACAGAAATACAAAACAATTTGCACTCTTAAGTGTTCCAATGGAAAACGAGCAGCCAACAAAGGAACAAGTCTGAGGCGCTTATGTCATTTATCTAATTTATGTGCACGTTTCCATGTCTACTGCGTTGCTGCTTTGAACATTCTTCCCTTTCGCAAAGGGCGGGGCTTCACTCCCGACACAGACACGTTCGTACACACATCCTGTCAGAGACAGAGCGGAGGATAGGAGAGGAGAGACTTACAACGCGCAAAAAAGTCAAAAATCCAATACATTAATTATAAATGGAGCGACGTCGCCCCCAACGTTCGGAAACTCAGATGAACATATCTACGTTTTTTTTTTTTTTTTTAAAGACACAGCCTGAATCAGCACCAGTGATGCAGATGTTAGCTCTGCTACTACGAGCAGCCAGAGTGCAGCTCGTCTGCTGCTGGTCCAAGTCCTGACCAGAGTGTACGTTTTTTTTTACCATTAATTCCGATTAGTTTTATTCATGGTGTATCCTTGGAAAAACATTGATGCTTTCGAGCAGTGGCGGTTGAGGAGGGTGGCGCTGTTATGTTTTTCAAGCGGCACTTTATCGCAAAATAAAATAAAAAAAGTCTAAAAACACAAAATGTTGCCTGAACACTGGACTTTGCCTTGCTCTTTTTCTCAAATCTCAGATTTAACAACATAGCAGAGTCTATAAAGCAGGGGTGGGGAACCTTTTCCTATCAAGGGCCATTTACAAAATCATTCAAGGGCCATACTAATTATTCACGATGGGGAAAAGGTGAGGACCCAAATGCAGTACACTGGACAAGGTTGTAACAAAAAGAGAGTTTATTTTATAAAAAGCTAGTAAAAATACAAAGTAACAAATAAAACTGAAAACACAAACCAGGAAGACACGAGGAGGCCGTGCTGGAGGCGGGCGAAGAGGCTGCGCTGGAAGCCGGAGAGGCTGGGCTGGATGCGGGCGGAGCCAATTGGGAGGCCGGCGGAGAGGCCGGACTGGATGCGGGCTGAGCCAATCGGGAGGCCGGCAGAGAGGCTGGAACCATTCAGGAGGCCGGCGGAGAGGCCGGGCAGGATGCGGGCGGAGCCAATCGGGAGGCCGGTGGAGAGGCTGGGCTGGAAGTGGCCAGAGCCACTCCGGAGGCCAGGCTGGAAGCCGGCGGTGAGGCCGAGCTGGAGGCAGACGGAGCTGCTCAGGAGGCTGGGCTGGGGGAAGCACTTGGGAAGGGACCTCAAGAGGAGAGGGGAGCGAAGGGACCTCCGGGGTCTGGAGAGGCGAAGGGATTACAGGGAGCACAGGGGCCTCAAGGAAGCAGGAGAACGCAGGGACTGGGGTCTTGAGGGGCCAGGAGAACGCAGGGACTGGGGTCTCGAGGGGCCAGGAGAACGCAGGGACTGGGGTCTCGAGGGACAAAGGGAGCACAGGCACTGGGAGCTCGAGGAACCAGGAGAACGCAGGGGCTGGAGTCTCGAGGGGCCGCATGGGGAGAGTTGCGGTCTCGAGAGGTGGCTGGGGAACAACTGGAGTATCGAGAGGTCCGGCAGCGGGAAGGGAGGTCTGCGGAGGTTTCGCAGTGGGAACTGGAGGCTGTTGTGGTCTGGCAGTGGAAACAGGGGGCTGTTGCGGCCCGGCAGCTGAAACAGGGGGCTGTCGCGGTCCCGGCAGCGGAAACAGGGTCTGCGGCTGCCCAGCAGCGGAAACAGGAACAGGAACGGTGAACTGGGAGCTGGAATGACGGTGGCTAGCATGGCCAAATCTCCTCCTCAGAGACCTAGAAGCCTTTTGCGTGCACACAGAGGTCCTTCCCGGGCTAGGCAGGTACCCAAGAATAAGTCAGGTGCTGGAGTAGGAGGAACGGTGAGCTGGCGAGCTGACTAGAAAGCAGACCGATCTGCGAGGTTGAGGAAATCCCTGATCTCTTCAGACTCCTCAACCAAGGACTTTCAGCCACCTCCCCACGGGCCTGTCGAAGAAGGACCTGTTGGTCCTTGGCTTCCTTCCATTCACGCAAAAGACATTAATGCGACCTACAGACAAAAATAATCCTCGTCATCAAGCACTGCTGGGTCCATTTTTGGTGAGTTCGTACTGTCACGGTGGGGAAAAGGTGAGGACCCAAATGCAGTACACTGGACAAGGTTCTAACAAAAAGAGAGCTTTATTTTATAAAAAGCTAGTAAAAATTAGTGATGGGACGAGCAACACTGGTGCGTCAGCACTGTGCCGAGAGCCCAAGAGTGAAACCCCGTATTGGTGTGTGTATTGCTTTAAGAACTAATCACGTGACCGATACAGGAAGTGTATCGGTTGAATTTGTCGCGCCAAAGTGTGTTTATAAGGAATCAAACTGTATCAACATGTCGTGAGTTTGTTGGATGGAGTTTTGCTGTTGCGTTATTATGGATCGTTCAAGGAAGTTTTCCCCGGTGTGGAATCATTTTGATCTTCTGACGCCAAACAAGGTAAATCTTTTTCTCCTTTGAGCACTGTTTACTGTTAGTTTTTCCATTATATACCATATGTTTTTTGGGTGGCGCATTGCATTCACTTTATCAAGTGAATGCAACGTCACCTGTGATACATATGATAGTCAGTGAAATAGCCTTACAGTTGCTTTATTCATATTATCTTGTTATTACGAGATCCTGATAGATACCCTATGTCATTGTCATTTTTTCTTTGACAAGTGAATGCAGTGCGCCACCTTAGTTTTTAATCTGTTCTGGTAAGTGGTTTGAATAGTTTTCAGATAAATTAAATTTTTATGTCATTGTAGGTGAAGTGTCGGCTCTGTTCTACAGAGCTGTCTTACATCAATAAGAGCACTTCATCAATGCTGAGGCATTACAGAGCTCGGCATGGTGGCGATGAAGAATCAGCAGATACCCGTGAGAATACCCCAGGTATGTTGACATGTTCTCCTTATTAACTTTATAGCCCTGGTGGTCTAGTGGGTAAGATTCAGAGCTCACACCCCAGTGACCTCGGTTCAATTCCCGATCAGGGAAGTTTTCCTCTATTGCATTTCTCTGCTACATTAATAAAGTATTTATCTAGCTTCCTTCTCTGTTTGACTCTGTAACATTGTTTGTAAAAAAAAAAAATACAGACCTTAAATAAGCTTTTAACAAAATATTTCCTTTTGGCTTGCAGTTCCTAAGCAAGCAGTGGATGAGGCAGTGGTCAACATGATCATCAAAGACTGTCAGCCACTCAGCTTGGTTGAAAATGAGGGATTCAGGGAGCTCTTGAAGCTCATCATACCCTCGTATGTTCTACCAAGCAGGAAGGTATGTTTAAGAAAGGTTATTATTATGTTTTTGTACTATATAACTATATTTTGGTATAAGAATATTTGTATGGTTATTTTCAGACCATCAAGGCTTTGGTGAGCCAGAGGTATGAGGAAGAAAAGGAGAAAACAAAAAAGGACCTCCAGAGCGCCGTTGCTGTTAGTTTAACAGCTGATATGTGGACATCCATGAATATGGAGGTATATCTAGCGGTTACTTGCCACTATGTGGACAAAGAAAGCCATGAACTCCATACGTCAGTCTTGGGAGTGCAGCATTTTCCTCAAAATCACACTGCTGAAAACATGGCCACAGTTAAAAAGAGCCTCATTGGAGGAGTGGGGCATAGCTGCAAAGGTCAGGTGTCTTGTCACTGATGCAGCAGCAAACATGATTTCATGTGCTCTGATGCTGCAAATACGCCATACCATTTGTATAGCCCATACCATGAATTTAATTGTGAGGAAATCATGTGATCAGGTCGAAACACTTACAGAAATACGCAACAAAACACGACAAATAGTGACGTACTTTCGATCGAACACTACTGCCAAAGAGAAGCTCACTCAAATACAGCAGCAGCTGGGAACACCGGTCCATAAATTAATCAATGAGGTGCCAACAAGATGGAACAGCACCTACCACATGTTTGAAAGAATGGCTGAGCAGAAGGAGGCAGTCTGGGTGTCACTGGCCTCATTAAAAAGGGACATCACTTCACTGACTACGGAAGACTGTGACACCATTGAAGAGATGCTCAGGGTGCTTGCTCTTTTGACCAAGCAACAACTGAACTGTTTGAGGAAAAAAAGAGTCTCTGGGTCAAAGGTTATTCCCATGCTGAAAATGGTCCACGTTGAGCTTCACCAGTCAAGCCTCAACGGTGACAAAAACAGCTGCTAAACAGCTTGCAGAAAATCTGAGAAAGCGGCTAACAGAATACATCTCTAGCATGGAATCACTCAGTGTGATGACACTGGCAACACTTTTGGATCCTAGGTTCAAAACAATTGGATTCATCAGCTCACTGAAGGCAACTGAAGCTGTCAAAAGACTGAGTGTGCTGACCAAATGAGGAGCCAAGAGCCTGACCCAGCAGAAGAAGGGCCTAGCTCTTCACATGGATCACAACCCAGTTCAGGTATGAAAACACATTTCTTTCTGTTTATTTGTATATTTCTGTGGCACTTTGTCATGTGATAATATACTTGTGATTATTATTATTATATATTTTTTTTAGGGCACAATCTCTGGGAAACATTTGACATGGAGGTTGAGGAGAACAAGAGGACCTCTAATGCCACAGCTGATTAGATACTAGAAGTCCAACGCTACCTGGCAGAAAGCAACCTACCCAGAAAACAAGACCCATTACAATATTGGAAGAGCAACGAGAGAGCTTATCCACACCTTCATGAGCTTGCACTGAAATGTCTCTGCTCACCATGTTCGTCTGTGCCATGTGAGAGAGTATTTTCTAAGGCGGGGGAGCTGGTATCAAAGAGGAGAAATCGCCTTGGAGCAAAGACACTTCAGAAACTGTTGCTCCTCAATAAAAATGCATAAACAAATCACTTCTTTTATCAATTATTTTATTTCACATGATTGAACAGTTAACAAAATTGTGTACATAAGTCACAAATTGTAAATCTGAATTGTAAGTCAAATTTGCTATATTTTACATACCAACTCAGTTTAGCATTTACACAAACAAGGAATTTTTTTACCTGCAATGATTTTCTAACAACTACAGGGGGCACTATTGGGTGACCGGCGCAGTATCAATACAGTGCCGACACAGTTTGTATAGTGTGTCAATACACTCCTTGAGGTATCATCATCCCATCACTAGTAAAAATACAAACCAGAGGAGCACGAGGAGCACGAGGAGCACGAGGAGCACGAGGAGCACGAGGAGCACGAGGAGCACGAGGAGCACGAGGAGCACGAGGAGCACGAGGAGCACGAGGAGCACGAGGAGCACGGTGCGCCATCAACAACAGGGGTGACACTTAAATGACGAACTCACAAGGAACACTGGGACAGACAGGGATATACACACACAGACACTAAACGAGGGAACGAGACACAGCTGGGAGAGAAAGGCAAATACACAGGAGGAAACTAATGAAGTGAACGAAACACACCTGGGGAGAAAGGCAAAAAACACAAGGGCAGGAAGTAAACTAGACATGACACAAGGGGAAGGGAACATTTCAAAATAAAACAGGAAACAGAAACCAAGATCATAACACACAGCCCATTAATTTCACCTACCTTTCATGCTGTGCAGAAAAAGCAACCTTTTCATCCACATATCTTTCTGTTTTATCTTTCTATCAAATCCAATGTATTTATATAGCCCAATATCACAAATTATACATTTGTCTCAGTGTGCTTTTTTATGTTTCGCTCTGGAGAGAGCTGCTTGTTGTGCCAAACTCCGCCGAAGAGCGTTAACTTTATTCAAACGCACTCGTCCTTTAAGCTCATGCAGTTTGGCATGTTTCGTGCTGTAATGACGCTCAAGAGCCTTTTTCATCACCGCAAGCGTGTCCGCACAAACTAGGCCTTTTACTTCCAAAAAGAAATAATCGTTTGTCCATTTCTCCTGGAAAGTGCAACATTCCGCAACCACCTTTTTTTACACTCGCCATGCTGCGTTCGCTGATATCAATATCCATCTCGTTTAATATTGAAGTTTCTTGACATAACGTGACCACGTGATGACTCGTTCCGCCTGTGTTCTGTTCAAGGACCCTGACCTTGGCCAGGAAAAACAGTCAGTTGTCTATTTTATTCTATTGCTGTCTACATTTGGATACATTTTTTGGGAGTTGATTTTTTGCACGTGTTTATGAATGACCTCGGGGGCCGGATCAAATGGTCCGGAGGTTCCCCAGCCCTGCTATAAAACAAACGCCCCCCAAAAACACAAAAAATATTTATAAATATCTAAAATATAGATTATAGCGCCCCTGTTGAGAACCCCTGATTTAAATGATCCAATGTCCCAATACATTACAGGTAATTTAGCAGACGCTCTCATCCAGAGCCATCACCACACATACATAGTATGTCAATGCAGTATGCCAACAATACCAGGATGTCCTCCTGCATCTGGTCACATTTTGCAGTATGCAAGCCAGCATGCTTATCTGGGTAATTAGACTCACAATCCTAAAAAAGTACATGATTTGGAACGCTGCAAAAGGCATGCAGTAAAACCGAAACATGTGAACTTTCAAATTAAAACAGGATACCAAAACCTAGGACCATGTCAGGTCTCCGGCTGGTCCCTCACAACCCAATGCACAACCGACACATACTACATGCACCACAATACCACAAATACTTCTCATGATACAGAACTTTGTAGGTAAACTGACAATGTACACCACAAATTATTAACTTCACAATTAACTGACATTTAGTAATCAGATAAATATGGGCAGGGAGGAAAAAGGAGATGCTCTGGTCAATGATTGGGCCTTATAAGATTGTTTCTGGGAATCGCTGGACTTGTCCCCAGGAAAGGAGCTGGAGAGTAAGGTAATATTTATTTATTTTTTAATGGACTGATATTTCTCTTTTACATTGTTAAAAAAAACTGTATGTCATAAGTTACTCTTGTAAAACATGGTAAATGTTTACCATACAATTGTAGGAAATAAAATGGGTGCAGTCATTATAGACTCTTACATGATGACTTCAGTCTCAGTCTGATTGCACTCTCATTGTAAGTAATCTTGACTGTTAACAGATCTTTACGCCACCATGAGACCATCTGCTGTCTCTGAGGGATTGGCTAGAACTTTTAATTGCATTCCCATAGATCATGTATCTTTAGGAGATGAGCTCCTTATTCGTGGATTTATTTGGGACCACTCGAGAACAAGTCAATTGGTGCAAAGATGTAAAAACACTTAAAAATATATACATTTTTTAAATGTTGCTTTGTTTGTTTGATGTCGACATTTGACAGTGGCCTTGTTTCAGTTGTGGTTGTTTCATTGTGGTTTCTGTATGCAAAAATAAATTAAAGTTTTGTATAAGGTCACCACCACAATGCAGACTTTTGAGTGAGAGAATAGTCTGATAGTGATAGAATAGTGCAAGTGAGGAACACGTCCTGCTTCTATTATAAAATACATTTTTGGAGTGGTTGTAGCAGCACCCCTCACTCATGGAATAACAGATTATGGTCACTTTCTATTTCCTTGACTTCTCAGCCTTGTGACAGGGAAATGTGAGCACAAAGAACAGTTAATATCAGTAGTGTAACTGCTTTGAAATGGACAAAACAACAAGAGCTATTAAAGGATCATGCTTGACAGTCCAATAACGGTCAAGCTTCTGACTCTGAGGTTTAATGTGCTGCGTCAGTAATCATCCGGAACAGAACAAACAGATGTAGGTTACATAAATGAACAGTGGACACATGGCTTCACAACTACTTTGTTAATCATTGGTTTGGTTTGTAACTGAAAATTACACTGAAAAAGGAGGACGAAATGTGTGTGAGGTAATAACAGATCTGAATTAATTACAGTTTATAACATAATGTGTGAGTTTGGCTTTATCGTGGGTGTATCTGCCCGTCCTGCAGGGTGGGCATTCCTCTAGAATTAAATCAACGTCTTTCCCACTTTATCGAATACAAACATAAATGTGGTGGTGATGGTCTAGTGGTACAGCTTCCCAATACAACACCAGAATGTTGTGAGTTCAATACCAGGGCTGCCACCATTGTACCAAGGTGCAAGGTACTTAACCCTGAGTTGCTCCAGGGATACTGTCCCTGTCCCTGTACTTAGTTCACTGTAAATCTCTCTGGATGAGAGAAAACATTACTTGGCCCAGTGAATGGAAAGTTTACATTAATAAATGTAATTAATGTAACTGTTAATGCTCTGTTCTGTGTGATTCATGCGGCAAAGAATGTTCGAACCATCGGAGAACTTCAAGCTGAAATATCACCTCAACGCAAAGCACTTAGCAGCTAGCTAGCACCACTGCTGATGCTAAAGTAAGCGACCCGTCTCGTCATACATCTCGATCAGGCATTCAGACGCAGAATGAGTCTGTCTACCTGAGACACATTAACAACTCCATCAGGAAATGTATTGCAATGGACTGCAGGTGGTAGAGGACAGGGGGTTAACGGAGGCTTTACACATGGCGTCAAATGACACAACTTTTAAGCTGCCACAAGATATTATTTATTGTGCAAGGAAAGATGTTGCACTTTATGTCAAACTGATGGTCTGTGTTGTCTAAGATAATTGTGGCAAACAAGATCTTGGAGAAATAGTATTGAAATAAAAGAACTGTTGACCTTTAAGTTTATAATGCCTACTTATTGATTCACTCATCTTCCAAAGCCATTTAAATATTTTGAAATGCTTCTCACAGCAAATATTGATATATGCGATATATTTTTTTTTAATTAATCACAAAGCTTGTAATTAATTAGAATATTTGTTTTAATCGCTTGTCAGGCCTAATAGATATATATATATATATATATATATATATATATATATATATATATATATATATATATATATATATATATATATATATATATATATATATATATAGATGTATAGATGTATAGATATATAGATGCATAGATATATGGGCCAAGTAAGGAGTATATATATATATATAGTCCCATAAATCAGTGGTCCCCAACCACCGGTACTGGTCCGTGGGTTAATTGGTACCGGGCTCCACAGAAAGATTGAATAAAAAAATATTTTATTTTGAAAGAGGTTTTATTTTGAAAAATCACCGGATACATCTGTCTGTGCGTCTATGTCTCTTGACAAATGTCAAGATGTTCGTCTCTCAGTCAAGTGATACTTTACTTCAAAAAAATGAAACCGGTCCGTGCCGCAAAAAAGGTTGGGGACCGCTGCTATAAATGGTAATAATGTATAACTTAAAATATAATTTTTTAAAATTTTTACTTTACTTTAGGTGCCGGGGAGTCACGCTGACATTAGAGGTAAGGAGGGGGGGTTGCTTGTGGTGTAACCCCAGTTATAGCACCTGTAACGTGGAAGACTAACTTTTAGCTGGTATTTTTCTAAGGGAGTTAATATGCGTCATCTTTGTTTCTGTTTACATCCCAACATCAGCAGCTGAGGACGGAACGACACACTCAACACCCCAATGCTTTAATTTTCAAATCAGAAGACTTAAACCATGTGTCCCTCTCAGGTACACTGCCAAACACCAGCTCCTTCCAACCCAGCCATCAGCATTAATATCCTGGAATTCTTGGATGGCTGATTCAATTAGCATTCTGGGAGAGGAGGTGAAGGATAAGTATCTTTGAGTTCACCTTGACAACAGACTTGACTGGAAATGTAATGCTAAGGCTGTTTATGGGAAAAGACAGAGTAGACTTTACTTCCTGAGGAAACTCAGGTCCTTTAATGTGTACAACAACATGTTGCAGTCCATTATCAGTCTGTTGTTGCAAGTACAATCTTCTCTGCTGCAATGTGATGGAGCAGGTGGCATCAGAAACAAAATGATCTGAAAGGCCAGCCCCATTCTGGGAATTACCCTGAAGCTGTTGGTGGTGAAACCTCACCTCATATCCTCTTTAAAGCTCCTGGTCAAATAGCAGAGCACACAAAGTAAGAGACTGATCCTGCTCCACTGTGACAAGGAGCACTTCAGGAGGTCTTTCCTGCCAGCTACCATCTCTTTGTACAAGCAGCCCCCTCCATATCCGGACTAAGACCCTGGACTCATGCAGCTTTCATCCTCTTGAAATGATCCATAACTTCTCTATATTTTACAGTATATTTTGCTTTTCCCACCTCACACATGTATATATGTACAGTTCAAATCCTTTCATTTTTTTATTTTATTTTTTTGCTAAGCTTCTGTACTGGTACTGGTCTGTCTGTCGGCCTGTTTTTCATTTCACTGCACCACCACATGTCTGGATTCCACCAGAGGGGTTTCCTCATTATAACTGCGATGCTTGGAGCAGACGCAGCTGTCTGCTTTATTAGTACCTGTCCTGATTAAACTAAACACTACACAGTTTCCAAGTGTCTGCGATCACTGAAGGAGAAGAGGACACATTACTTCAGCTCAAGTGCAGAAAAACTTGTCACATTAATTTTGTCAAAATATAAATGTTGTTGTATTTTCTTCACTTAAAATTAGTAGCTGTCATATTTAAATAGAAATGGGTAAAACAGATCAGATATACATGTATGCACGTAATCTGTCATCCAAATATCAAACAAAGACACCGACAGACTTTGCAGATATCTCTAATAAAAGACTCCATATACATGTTGGAGCAGCAGCATCAGTGATGAAAGTCCTCTCCCTTTGAGAAGCCTCTGAATGATCAAAGCTGTGCAAACAGTGTGGACTGATACTCTTCTGAAATGACACAGCCGTTTCAGCATGCACACACAGAAGAGCAGAAAGGATGTCACCTCTAATGCTTCCAACACCTCAGACTAGCCCCCTCATTCAGCAACATAATGCCAGCACATGGAGGCATAAATGTGCTTAGTGTTGTATTTAGGTGTCTCAGTCCTGCACACAGCATCTGTCAAACAGTCCATGGGGCTGACGGAGTGCTCTCTGCATTAGCAGCACGCCTGACACCTGATAGACTTTGATAAATTGTAATTATTCACAAGTACGCTTCATCAAACAGAACTGGGGCAGGAAGAAGAGCCATGGGGATGTAGATTACAACTCTTATAATACAGAAATATTCAAATGCAGGGTTGCCAACACATCTGAATAATATTTTTTGCAAGAAGGAACATTTATTTTGTATTGTATGTGATAATACAACATGCTTTCATAAGAAGCATAAAGATTTGAAACGTGTCAGAACAAGGTTAGTGTTTACTGCTGGTGCCAGAATAATAAAATATGGACATAATACAGCTAATACTGCAGCCAAATTAAACGCCCTCCTACATGCTATATGTCTCTCTATTTCCAAAGATGGCTTAACACATTTCAGTGAATTCTAGATAACTCCAGAATATTTGCAAGAACAGGATGTTTTTATTTTAAGTATGCGTTGTCCAATATGACATGGACATTAGGCTCCAGACCTGTCAGGTACAGTATATAGCCCCAACTCTACACACTTAACAATATAGTGGCAGGTACAATTGATGAAAAGACTCTGCAGTGCATGTCACACTGAAATACCCTCCACAACAAGACAAAGATAAAGGGTCAGTACATTTGCCTAGAATTGAGTTACTAAGACAGATGAACCCTGAGACAGATGCAGACTAGCACTGTAGCCACACACAGTCTGCTGAGCTGTTTGTAAATATCACAAGGTTCCTCCCTTCTACCACCACTCGGGGTCACTGTGGCTCTGTTTCACTTCCACCCTCCCTCCAATACTCACTCACCAGCTCCCAGCTGCTGCCGGAGGATGCCTGCGTTCCCCGGCAGCGGTGAAGCTGACGACTTGGCCACCGAGGTGGTGGTGGTGGAGGAGATGGAGGGGAGGAGGCCAGGCTGGGCCTGCTGAGGCACCCGCTGCTTACCCTGCCCCGACCTCTGACCTCCTGCCAGCCCCTGGCCGGGCTCTGAGGTGGCTCTCCCTGCTCCGCTCCCTCCCAGCACCGTGTTGGTATTCCTCAGCGGCCAGCGGTTCTGGATGTGCGACACAGCCTCCTCGGCCACCATGCCGTCACCCAGCGCGACATGCAGCATGGCATGAACCGTAAATTCCTGAGTCTCCTCGGCCCAAAGGTCAGACACGCGGCACTCGTAAACCCCCTCCTCATCCTTCTTCACCCTGGACAGGCTGAGGCGGTGGGAGATGGCGTTGCCCTGAACACGCACGGTCTGAAAGCGAGGAAGAGGAAGAAGGAAACACTGAAATGTGGAAAATAGTTGAACAACTACCAGTTTTAGCACGCATTAATCATCAAGTTAACAAGGGTCACCCACACAACCAGATAGAGTAACGACTAACAGTGAAGCTAAGGTGTGTCAGCCATTAAGGACAGACACAGAATGTGATTCAGCCTGTAGAGAGAGGCATGTTACAGTGTTACACCACCTTTTAATCATAATCCACACCACCATGTCAGGTAGCTGTTTTCTTTCTCTCAAGAGATATGAATTAATATGAACATCCTTTATCAAATGATAGTCGTATGTGTATGATTTGAACAATGAAATGCTGCTAATCAACCCACTTCAGTGTATGCAGTCAGGTAAGTGGACACTTACACTTATTTTTGTGGCTTCCCTTGAAACGACCTGAAAAAAGAAAGTATTGTGAATCACAACACCAATTAACAGAACATCAGCTGTTATATTACAAAAATATGCACATTATTGGCAATAATAACACACGATTGTTATTTCATTTGGTGGAGAGCAAACGGCATGAGCAGAGCTGGTTGTGTACATTTCTCAAAGACGCCATTAATAAGCTCTCTCTCCCTTTCGCGCCTTTCTCCTCTGCACTTTTATCCCTGCTGCATGTCTTAATGTGCTTAAACGGGAGAGGAAATGCTGCAGATGTGATTGTCCGTGACTCCTCAGACAACTGAAAAAGACTGATTTGTCATGCTGAAGGGAAAAGTAATTCCTATCGCGTCCTGCCTCAGTATCCTATCATGGCGGTTTTATGCAGCGGACCTGAGAGGAATGTAATGGTGTTGATAACCAACAAGTGCCCTTTCAGCAGTCAGAGTGGCATCGCCACAGGGGTTATGCACAGGAGTAATAGACAAAAGCAAGAGATTTAAAGACTGGTTTAATAATAAAAAGAAAATGAAAAATGGAACACACTGAATCTCAAAGAAACTGTCTCCAACAGGCCCGTATATATATATATATATATATATATATATATATATATATATATATATATATATATATATATATATATATATACAAATGAAGGCCAGTACAAATGTATATATGCATAGTGTACAAATGGGGAACTCTGGCAGATATACATGGCAGAAGTGCACTTGACATAAATGCATATTGATGCAGATTTCTCGCTGCTGGGTAAGACATTGTGCCTAAAGATGTAGCGTTCAGGTGAGCAGATCCAAAGAATATGTACAGGTCACGTAGGGCAGAGGTAGAAAACAGACCTGAGTCATGTGTTATTAACTAATGGTGTTTGTGTTGTGGTTTGTGTTGCTGTTACCTTGGCTCTGTTGGCCGGGGCACTGATCTGCAGCTCATGAGTCAGTTCCTTAGGTACTTCCTCCTTCAGGTACCACCACTGGATCTCCAAAGACATGGGCGCTGGACTGACAGCCTTGAAGGCGCAGGGCATTTCCACATCCTCTCCCTCCCCCACACTCACATCTTTCGGGACTTCAGTAAATGCAGCTTTGTTATATGAAGGGAAATGGGGAGAGAGGCAAGACACCAGAAGCACATATTAATGAGTGGGATGGCAATGGGAAACCGCTGAGTGTAAAACATCTTTCATATGCGTGAAACAATCCAGTTCGGCCATCCAGTCTCCTGCCATCATCTATTTGATCAAATAATGCAGCAATCCTGCATCCTTTTCATGGTGCTGTGATGACAGCTGGGTCATTCTATGATTTTTGTGTTTTCATGATTATCTGTTTTTTTGTCACAATTCTCCAACTATTCAAGAATTGTACAGAACATATTGCACAGGCTTATTTTAAAAGCTAGCAGGAGATGTCTAATCCTGCAGACAGCTGGCATTTATTTTAAACTATAGCTTTTCAAAAGCCACAGTATTTATTTCATTCCCCATTTGCTTCCTCTGTTGGGGGTTCACTTACCATTTGCACAAATCATAAGGGGTGAATTGAGGATGAAGTAATAAAGGAGGCTGTAGAGTCGCGTTTTTTCCATGTCACAATAAGACTCGTCACACTCACGGACATTAGACGGTCATTTGACCTGGATGTGTTGAATCCTGTTAACTGTCTCCTTAAATAACTCCAAATATGGGCATAGAAGAAGCACAATCCATAGGCAGCCGTTGCTCAGCCAGGCAACATGTACAATCCGAAGGTGAGCTCGAGCATAATTAAAACCACATTTCAGCGCAGAAACAACAAGCAAATTAATTAAATAAGTGATTTAATCCTTCAGTGAAAGCGGTGGCTCCTCTATTCGCCACTGAGCGTCGCCTGGAAGTGGAAAGCGAACTTCCCGGTCAGCGGCAGAAACCTGCTCTTCCTCATCACCCCGCTGCCCTGGCGAAGGAAAGCTCTCCCGGGCTCCGCTCCAACACCCATCACATAACCGCTCCTCTGTGTGAGACACGCCGCTGCAGCCGCAGGGGAGAAGAGGACAACTCCCTGGTGCTGACAGACAGACAGGGTTACTGCTGGAGCCACACGCTGGTCCCTGTGTGTGGTTCCTCCTCTCTCTTCTGGAAGCTGTCTCCGACCTGGAGCCGCGGATTGGTGTGAATCGCGAGCGCAACGATCAGCACAGGTCTGTTGCTCGCGCCCCCCCTTGTCTCTCTCTCCCTCTCTCTCTCTCTCTCTCTCTCTCTCTCTCTCTCTCTCTCTCTCTCTCTCTCTCTCTCCCCCTCTCTTCCTCCCTGTCTCTCTCTATATATTTCCCTCTCTCTCTCCTTGTTTCTCTCTCTCTCTATTAATTAAATTCAATATATATATATATATATATATATATATATATATATATATATATATATATATATCACATTTATTTATATAGCAGGGTACAATTCATAAAATCAAGAAAATAGCTGCATAACAATTACCCTTGCTCTCTGTGTGTTTGTGAGAGACTGAGGAATTGGTGCTGATGTTGTTTGTGTGTGTTTCC